>NW_027456410.1:0-87500 GCF_040206685.1 Ascaphus truei
AGCATGAGAGCAGGTCCGTGAGTGCAGATCAGTGCAATGCGAGTGCAGGTCAGTGAGTGCAGGTCAGTGAGCATGAGAGCAGGTCCGTGAGTGCAGATCAGTGCAATGCGAGTGCAGGTCAGTGAGAGCAGGTCCGTGCAACGTGAGTGCAGGTCAGTGCAATACGAGTGCAGGCCAGTGCAACGCGAGTGCAGGTCAGTGCAACGTCAGTGCAGGTCAGTGCAGCGTGAGTGCAGCGTGAGTTCAACGTGAATGCAGGTCAGAGCAACGCAAGTGCAGGCCAGTGCAACGCGAGTGCAGGTCAGTGCAACGCGAGTGCAGGTCAGTGCAACGCGAGTGCAGGTCAGTGCAACGCGAGTGCAGGTCAGTGCAACGCGAGTGCAAGTCAGTGAGCATGAGAGCAGGTCCGTGAGTGCAGGTCAGTGAGTGCAGGTCAGTGCAACGCGAGTGCTCACTCACCCTCCCTGGGAAGAAGTTGCTGTTCTTGAGCTTGCGCAGGAAGAATGCGATGAAGAATGTACCCGCCATGAGTACCAGGGAGAGTAGAGCGGTATTTGGCTGACCTGTGAGCCGTGGGGATAGGAATTGGTCAGTCCCGTTACCCAGAATGCCATGGGTCACATTCAGGGGCCCGGAGCCAGTTCCGTTTGGGGAGCTGCAGTTAGTGAGTGGGTGCTCCTGGAAAATCTGAAACGCACAGCAAAGGGGCGGGGCTTTGAGGAGGGGAGGGGCAGTGAGAAGGGGGAGGGGCACTGAGGAGGGGGATGGGCACTGAGGAGTGGGAGGGGCAGTGAGGAGGGGGAGGGGCAGTGAGGAGGGAAAGGGCCACACTAAGGCGAGGGGCAGTGAGGAGGGGGATGGGCACTGAGGAGGGGGAGGGGCAGTGAGGAGGGAAGAGGGGGGGGAGGGGGGGGAGGGGGGGAAGAGGGGGGGGAGGGGGGGAAGAGGGGGGGGAGGGGGGGAAGAGGGGGGGGAGAGGGGGGAAGAGGGGGGGGAGAGGGGGGAGTGGGGGAAGAGGGGGGGAGGGGGGGAAAAGGGGGGGAGGGGGGGAAAAGGGGGGGAGGGGGGGAAAAGGGGGGGGGAGGGGGGAAAAGGGGGGGGAGGGGGGGAAGAGGGGGGGAGGAGGGAAGAGGGGGGGAGGGGGGGGAGGAGGGAAGAGGGGGGGAGGGGGGGGAGGAGGGAAGAGGGGGGGAGGAGGGAAGAGGGGGGGAGGGGGGGGGAGGGGGGAAGATTGGGGGAGGGGGGGGAGGGGGGAAGAGGGGGGGAAGAGGGGGGAGGGGGGGAAGGGGGGGAAGAGGGAGGGAGAAGGGGGGAAGGGGGGGAAGAGGGGGGGAAGTAGGGGAAGAGGGGGGGGGGAGTGGGGGGGAGGGGGGAAGAGGGGGGTGAGTGGAAGGGGGGGAGTGGGGGGGAGGGGGGTGAGTGGAAGGGGGGAAGAGGGGGAGGGGGGGGAGGGGGGGAAGAGGGGGGGAAGTGAGGGAAGAGTGGGGGAAGAGGGGGGGCAAAGTGGGGGAAGAGTGGGGGGGAGTGGGGGAGTGGGGGGGAGTGGGGGAAGAGGGGGGAGTGGGGGGGAGGGGGGGAAGACGGGGGGAGGGGGGGAGGGGGGGAAGAGGGGGGGAGGAGGGGAGGAGGGGGGGAGGAGGGGGGGGAGAGGAGGAGGAGGAGTGGGGAGCCACGTCTCACCTTGAAGAGTTTGTAGAACGTCTCGTAGATGAAGATGAGGGAGATGAGGATAGAGAAGATTTCCTGCGTGAAGCGCGAGACGAATCGCACCAGGAAGCTGCCCTCACAGGCCACCATACTCACCACGATCACCACCAACCACACCCCGATCCACACGCGTCCCACCAGGTACTCCAGGCCGTTTGCCGAGCAGAACTGGGGGCGCAGGGTGGGAGTGTATAACATATCCCAGAATCCTTCACTCTCACGCTCCTCGCATTCTCATAGCACGCTCCCGCCCCCTCGCGTACCCTGTCCCCTTGCACACACCGCACCCTGGCACACCTCCACGCATACCCCCGCCCCCTCGCGTACCCTGTCCCCTTGCACACACCGCACCCTGGCACACCTCCACGCATACCCCCGCCCACTGGCATACACTCGCCCACACACCCGCCCCCTCGCACAATCCCACACACCCTCGCACGCATCCGCCCTCCCGCACACCCCAGTCCCCACACCCCCTAGCACACCCTCGTATGCACCCGCCCCCGCACACCCTTGCTGCCGCACCCTCGCACACGCTTGCACGCTCCCCAACCCCCTCGCACATCCTTGCACGCTCCCGCCCCCTCGCTCTCGCTTGCATGCTCTCCCGCCCCCTCACACGCTGCCCCGTGCCCTCGCACACCCTTGCACGCCCCCGCGCCCTCGCACACCCTTGCACGCTCCCTGGCCCCCTTGCACACCCTTGCATGCTCCCCCGCCCCCTCGCACACCCTTGCACGCTCCCCCGCGCACAATCCCACCCACTCGCACCCTCCCCCTCGCATACCCTTGCACGCTCCCCCGCCCCCTCGCACGCTCCCCCGCCCCCTCGCACACCCTTGCACGCTCCCCCGCGCACAATCCCACCCACTCGCACCCTCCCCCGCCCCCTCGCACGCTCCCCCGCCCCTTCGCACACCCTTGCATGCTCCCACTCCTTCACACGCTCCCGCCCCCTCGCACACCCTTGCCCCGTCGCACACACTCGCCCCTTGGCACAGCCTCTTACGCACCCGCCCCCCGCACACCCCTGTCCCCTCGCACGCTCCAGCCCCCTCGCACACCCTCACACCCCTTCGCACGCTCTCACCCCCTCACACCCTCCCCCGCCCCCTCGCATACCCTTGCACGCTCCCCCGCCCCCTCGCACGCTCCCCCGCCCCTTCGCACACCCTTGCATGCTCCCACTCCTTCACACGCTCCCGCCCCCTCGCACACCCTTGCCCCGTCGCACACACTCGCCCCTTGGCACAGCCTCTTACGCACCCGCCCCCCGCACACCCCTGTCCCCTCGCACGCTCCAGCCCCCTCGCACACCCTCACACCCCTTCGCACGCTCTCGCCCCCTCACACACTCCCTGGCTCTCTTACACTTTGCACACTCCTCACCATGTAAAACGCCTCCTCAAACACTAGCAGCGGCCCAGAGAATCCCACTACAAGCAGCGGCTGCGCCCCCAGGAGGCAGAATACCACCCCCTGCAAACAGGTGCCGATAATCAGCTCTGAGACCCCAATCAGGCCGCCGGTCTTCTCACCTGAGAACCGGGAGAGAGGGGGAAAGTCAGAGGGGAGGAGGGGGAAGAGGGGGAAGAGGGGGAGGGAGAGGGGGGGAAGAGGGGGAGGGGGGGGAAGGGGGGGAAGAGGGGGAGGGGGGGAAGGGGGGGAAGAGGGGGGAGGGGGGAGGGGGAAGAGGGGGGAGGGGGGAGGGGGAAGAGGGGGGAGGGGGGAGGGGGAAGAGGGGGGAGGGGGAAGAGGGGGGAGGGGGAAGAGGGGTGAGGGGGAAGAGGGGGAGGGGGGGGAAGAGGGGGAGGGGGGGGAAGAGGGGGAGGGGGATGGGGCGGAGGGAGTGAGGGGAAGCGGAAGAGGGGGGGAGAGGGGGAGAGGTGGGGGGGAGGGGGGAGAAAGGGGGGAGAGGGGGGGGGGAAGAGGGGGAAGGAGAGGGGGGGATGAGGGGGAGGGGGATGGGGCGGAGAGCGTGAGGGGAGTGAGGGGGAGGGGAAGAGGGGGGGGAGAGGGGGAGAGGTGGGGGGGAGGGGGGAGAAAGGGGGGGAGAGGGGGGGAAGAGGGGGAGGGATAGGGGGGGAGTGGGGGGGGAAGGAGAGGGGGGGAGGAGCAGGGGGGAAGAGGGATGGGGCGGAGGGGGGGAAGGGGGGAGAGGGGGGGAAGGGGGGAAGAGAGAGGGAGGGGGGAGAGGGGGGGAAGGAGCGGGGGGAAAAGGGGGAGGGGGGATGGGGCAGAGGGGGGAGGGGGAGAGGTGGGGGAAGGAGCGGGGGGAGGGAGGGGGAGGGGGGAGGGGGAGAGGTGGGGGAAGGAGCGGGGGGAGGGATGGGGGGGAAGGAGCTGGGGAAGGAGAGGGGGGGAAGGAGCAGGGGGGAAGGAGAGGGGTGGGAAGGAGAGGGGTGAGAGAGGGGGGAGGAAGGAGAGGGGAGGGAGAGGGGGATGGAGAGGGGAGGGAGAGTGGGAGGGAGAGGGGGGAGAGGGGGGAAGAGGGGGAGGGAGAGAGGAGGGAGGGGTCACTCACCCAGAAGCCCCCCGAATGTGATTGCAGGGGAGAGCGCGGCGAAGTAAATAAAGATAATGGCTGCCATGCACTGTGCGTTCAGAGAGTCGCGGAAATCACTGACATATTTGGGGTACCGTCGCTGGATGTCTCGGATCAAACCCCCAAAGGGTCTCCCCGTCCTCCGTAGGGGGTCGTCCTCCCCTCCCCCCACTACAGCTGTCATCCGGAGGAGGACTGGAGAAAGAGGGAGAGGGAGAAAGGGTGAGAATTGCCAATAAAGGTGAGAAAGAGGGAGAAGGTTCGAGAGTGTGTGTGTTCGAGAGAGTGTGTGTGTGTGTTCGAGAGAGTGTGTGTGTTCGAGAGAGTGTGTGTGTGTGTTCGAGAGAGTGTGTGTGTTCGAGAGTGTGTGTGTGTTCTAGAGAGTGTGTGTGTGTTCGAGAGAGTGTGTGTGTTCGAGAGTGTGTGTGTGTGTTCTAGAGAGTGTGTGTGTGTTCGAGAGAGAGTGTGTATGTTCGAGAGTGTGTGTGTGTGTGTTCGAGAGTGTGTGTGTGTGTTCGAGAGTGTGTGTGTGTGTTCGAGAGAGTGTGTGTGTGTTCGAGAGAGAGAGTGTGTGTGTTCGAGAGAGAGTGTGTGTGTGTTCGAGAGAGTGTGTGTGTGTGTTTGAGAGTGTGTGTGTGTTTGAGAGTGTGTGTGTGTGTGTGTTCGAGAGAGTGTGTGTTCGAGAGAGTGTGTGTGGGTTCGAGAGTGTGTGTGTTCGAGAGAGTGTGTGTGTGTTCGAGAGAGTGTGTGTGTGTGTGTGTTTGAGAGAGTGTGTGTGTGTTCAAGAGAGTGTGTGTGTGTTCGAGAGAGTGTGTGTGTGTTCGAGAGTGTGTGTGTGTTCGAGAGAGTGTGTGTGTGTGTTCGAGAGTGTGTGTGTGTGTGTTCGAGAGAGTGTGTGTGTGTGTGTGTGTTCGAGAGTGTGTGTGTGTTCGAGAGTGTGTTTGTGTGTGTGTTCGAGAGAGTGTGTGTGGGTTCGAGAGTGTGTGTGTTCGAGAGAGTGTGTGTGTTCGAGAGAGTGTGTGTGTGTGTGTGTGTGTGTGTGTGTGTTCGAGAGAGTGTGTGTGTGTTCGAGAGAGTGTGTGTGTGTTCGAGAGAGTGTGTGTGTGTTCGAGAGAGAGAGTGTGTGTGTTCGAGAGAGAGTGTGTGTGTGTTCGAGAGAGTGTGTGTGTGTGTGTTTGAGAGTGTGTGTGTGTGTGTGTTTGAGAGTGTGTGTGTGTGTGTTCGAGAGAGTGTGTGTTCGAGAGAGTGTGTGTGGGTTCGAGAGTGTGTGTGTTCGAGAGAGTGTGTGTGTGTTCGAGAGAGTGTGTGTGTGTTCGAGAGAGTGTGTGTGTGTTCGAGAGAGTGTGTGTGTGTGTGTTCGAGAGAGTGTGTGTGTTCGAGAGAGTGTGTGTGTGTGTTCGAGAGTGTGTGTGTGTGTGTGTTCGAGAGTGTGTGTGTGTGTGTTCGAGAGTGTGTGTGTGTTCGAGAGAGAGTGTGTGTTCGAGAGAGTGTGTGTGTGTGTTCGAGAGAGTGTGTGTGTGTGTGTGTTTGAGAGTGTGTGTGTGTTCGAGAGAGTGTGTGTGTGTGTGTTTGAGAGTGTGTGTGTGTGTGTTCGAGAGAGTGTGTGTGTGTGTGTTCGAGAGAGTGTTTGTGTGTGTTCGAGAGAGTGTGTGTGGGTTCGAGAGTGTGTGTGTGTGTGTGTGTGTTCGAGAGTGTGTGTGTGTGTTCGAGAGAGAGTGTGTGTGTTCGAGAGACAGTGTGTGTTCGAGAGACATTGTATGTGTTCGAGAGAGAGGGTTTGAGAGACAGTGTGTATGTTCGAGAGACAGTGTGTGTGGGTTTGAGAGAGAGGGTTTGAGAGAATGTGTGGGTTCGAGAGAGAAGGTTCGAGAGAAAGTGTTTGGGTTAGAGAAAGGGTTTGAGAGAGAGTGTGTGAGAGAGGGAGAGACAGCACAGATAGGGTGTGAGAGAGAGACAGCACAGACAGGGTGTGAGAGAGAGACAGCACAGACAGGGTGTGAGAGAGAGACAGCACAGACAGGGAGGGGAGAGAGAGACAGCACAGACAGGGTGTGAGAGAGAGACAGCACAGACAGGGAGGGGAGAGAGAGACAGCACAGACAGGGTCTGAGAGAGACAGCACAGACAGGGAGGGGAGAGACAGCACAGACAGGGAGGGGAGAGACAGCACAGACAGGGAGGGAGAGACAGCACAGACGTGGACGGGAGAGACAGCCCAGACGTGGCGGGGAGAGACAGCACAGACATGGAGGGGAGAGACAGCACAGACGTGGCGGGGAGAGACAGCACAGACGTGGCGGGGAGAGACAGCACAGACGTGGTGGGGAGAGACATCTCACTCTTATCCTGGGGGGAGCTTGGCTCCTCGTGGCCTCTCCTCTCCTGCCCGTGGCGTCTCTTCAGCATCTCCCTCTGGAATAGAGCCACGGAGCGCAGAAGCTCCTCCCCCTGCACTTCGGAGGGTGGCAGTACCACGCTGCAATCCAGGAACTCATTAATAGCGCTCAGCAGGTCCTGCCGATCGTCAGCCAGGTACGCCGCCTCGTGGAAGGGCTGAGGGAGGGGAGACACGGGGGGGAGACAGGGGGTGAGACACGGGGTGAGACAGGGGGGGAGACACGGGGTGAGACAGGGGGTGAGACACGGGGTGAGACGGGGGGAGACATGGGGTGAGACACGGGGTGAGACACGGGGTGAGACAGGGGGAGAGACAGGGGGAGAGACAGGGGGAGAGACACGGGGTGAGACAGGGGGTGAGACAGGGGGAGAGACAGGGGGAGAGACACGGGGTGAGACAGGGGGTGAGACACGGGATGAGACAGGGGGTGAGACAGGGGGAGAAACACGGGGTGAGACGGGGGGGAAACACGGGGTGAGACAGGGGGAGAGACACGGGGTGAGACAGGGGGTGAGACACGGGGTGAGATGGGGGGAGACACGGGGTGAGACAGGGGGTGAGACACGGGGTGAGATGGGGGGAGACAGGGGGTGAGACAGGGGGAGACACAGGTGAGACACGGGGTGAGACAGGGGGGGGAGACACGGGGTGAGACGGGGGGAGACATGGGGTGAGACACGGGATGAGACAGGGGGGAGACAGGGGGTGAGAGAGGGGAGACACGGGGTGAGAGAGGGGAGACATGGGGTGAGACAGGGGGGAGAAGAGCACTGAGAGAGGGATGGGCAGGGGAGGAGGAGATGGGGGGAGAGGGACAGGGGGACAGGGCGGGGGGGAGAGAGGGACAGGGGAGAGAGAGGGACGGGGGAGAGAGATGGACGGGGGAGAGAGAGGGACGGGGGAGAGAGAGGGACGGGGGAGAGAGATGGACGGGGGAGAGAGAGGGACGGGGGAGAGAGAGGGACGGGGGAGAGAGAGGGACGGGGAAGAGAGAGGGACGGGGGAGATAGAGGGACGGTGGGAGAGAGAAGGACGGGGGAGAGAGTGGGACGAGGGAGAGAGTGGGACGGGGGAGAGAGTGGGACGGGGAGAGAGTGGGACGGGGAGAGAGTGGGACGGGGAGAGAGAGGGACGGGGAGAGAGACGGGGGAGACAGAGGGACGGGGGAGAGAGGGATGGGCAGGGGAGAAGGGGATGTGGAGAGAGGGGCGGGGGATAGGGAGAGAGAGATGGACGGGGAGAGAAGGGGATGGGGAGAGAAGGGGATGGGGAGAGAGGGACGGGGGAGAGAGAGGGACGGGGGAGAGAGGGATGGGCAGGGGAGAAGGGGATGTGGAGAGAGGGGCGGGGGATAGGGAGAGAGAGATGGACGGGGGAGAGAAGGGGATGGGGAGAGAAGGGGATGGGGAGAGAAGGGGATGGGGAGAGAAGGGGATGGGGAGAGAAGGGATGGGGAGAGAGGGACGGGGGGAGAGAGGAACGGGGCGAGAAGGAGGGGGAGAGAGAGGGATGGGCGGGGGAGAAGGAGATGGGGAGAGAGGGACGGGGGAGAGAGGAACGGGGCGAGAAGGAGGGGGAGAGAGAGGGATGGGCGGGGGAGAAGGAGATGGGGAGAGAGGGACGGGGGATGAAGGGGATGGAGAGAGAGGGATGGGGGAGAGAGAGGGATGAATGGGTGAGAAGGAGATGGGGGGAGAGAGGGGCAGAGAGAAGGACAGGGGGAGAAGGAGGGGAAGAGAGAGGGATGGGCGGGGGAGAATGAGATGGGGAAGAGGGAGGGGAAGGGGACGCGGGGAGAAGGGGACGGGGGGAGAAGGGGACGGGGGGAGAAGGGGACGGGGGGAGAAGGGGACAGGGAGAGAAGGGGACAGGGAGAGAAGGAGGGAGAAGGAGGGGAGAGAGGGATTGGCGGGAGAAGGGGATGGGGAGAGAGGGATGGCGGGGGGAGAAGGAGATGTGGAGAGAGGGGACGGGGGATAGGGAGAGAGAGATGGATGGGGATGGGGAGAGAGGGGCGGGGATAGGAGAGAGAGATGGATGGGGAGAGAGGGGCGGGGGATAGGGAGAGAGAGATGGATGGGGATGGGGAGAGAGGGGCGGGGATAGGGAGAGAGAGATGGAAGGGGATGGGGAGAGAAGGGGATGGGAAGAGAGGGACGGGGGAGAGAGGAACGGGGGCGAGAAGGAGGGGGAGAGAGAGGGATGGGGGAGAAGGGGATGGGGCAGAGAGGGGCGGGGGATAGGGAGAGAGAGATGGAAGGGGATGGGGAGAGAAGGGGATGGGGAGAGAGGGGCGGGGGAGAGAGGAACGGGCGAGAAGGAGGGGGAGAGAGAGGGATGGGGGAGAAGGGGATGGGGAGAGAGGGGCGGGGGATAGGGAGAGAGAGATGGAAGGGGATGGGGAGAGAAGGGGATGGGAAGAGAGGGACGGGGAGAGAGGAACGGGGCGAAAAGGAGGGGGAGAGAGAGGGATGGGCGGGGGAGAAGGGGATGGGAAAGAGAGGGACGGGGGAGATAGAGGGACGGTGGAGAGAGAAGGACGGGGAGAGAGGTGGGACGGGGGAGAGAGTGGGACGGGGAGAGAGTGGGACGGGGAGAGAGTGGGACGGGGAGAGAGTGGGACGGGGAGAGAGTGGGACGGGGAGAGAGGGATGGGCAGGGGAGAAGGGGATGTGGAGAGAGGGCGGGGGATAGGGAGAGAGATGGACGGGGAGAGAAGGGGATGGGGAGAGAAGGGGATGGGGAGAGAAGGGGATGGGGAGAGAAGGGGATGGGGAGAGAAGGGGATGGGGAGAGAGGGACGGGGGAGAGAGGAACGGGGCGAGAAGGAGGGGGAGAGAGAGGGATGGGCGGGGGAGAAGGAGATGGGGAGAGAGGGACGGGGGAGAGAGGAACGGGGCGAGAAGGAGGGGGAGAGAGAGGGATGGGCGGGGGAGAAGGAGATGGGGAGAGAGGGACGGGGATGAAGGGGATGGAGAGAGAGGGATGGGGGAGAGAGAGGGATGAATGGGTGAGAAGGAGATGGGGGGAGAGAGGGCGGAGAGAAGGACAGGGGGAGAAGGAGGGAAGAGAGAGGATGGGCGGGGGAGAATGAGATGGGGAAGAGGGAGGGAAGGGGACGCGGGGAGAAGGGGACGGGGGAGAAGGGGACAGGGGGAGAAGGGGACGGGGGGAGAAGGGGACAGGGAGAGAAGGGGACAGGGAGAGAAGGAGGGAGAAGGAGGGGGAGAGAGGGATTGGCGGGAGAAGGGGATGGGGAGAGAGGGATGGGCGGGGGAGAAGGAGATGTGGAGAGAGGGACGGGGGATAGGGAGAGAGAGATGGATGGGGATGGGGAGAGAGGGGCGGGGGATAGGGAGAGAGAGATGGAAGGGGATGGGGAGAGCAGGGGATGGGAAGAGAGGACGGGGGAGAGAGGAACGGGGCGAGAAGGAGGGGGAGAGAGAGGGATGGGGGAGAGAGAGGGATGGGGGAGAAGGGGATGGGGAGAGAGGGGCGGGGGATAGGGAGAGAGAGATGGAAGGGGATGGGAGAGAAGGGGATGGGAAGAGAGGGACGGGGGAGAGAGGAACAGGCGAGGAGGGGGAGAGAGAGGATGGGCGGGGGAGAAGGAGATGGGGAGAGAGGGGCGGGGAGAGAGGAACGGGCGAGTAGGAGGGGGAGAGAGAGGGATGGGGAGAAGGGGATGGGGAGAGAGGGGCGGGGGATAGGGAGAGAGATGGAAGGGGATGGGGAGAGAAGGGGATGGGAAGAGAGGGACGGGGAGAGAAGAACTGGGCGAGAAGGAGGGGAGAGAGAGGGATGGGCGGGGGAGAAGGGGATGGGGAGAGAGGGACGGGGGACGAGGGGACAGGGGAAAGGGATGGGGAGAAAAGGGAAGGGGGGGGAGAGAGACGGGGGGAAGGAGGGAGAAAGGGATGGGGGGAGAGAGAGGGATTGGCGGGGAGAAGGAGATGGGGGGAGAGGACGGAGAGAACGACAGAGAGATGGAGGGGAGAGAGAGGATGGGCGGGAGAATGAGATGGGAGAGAGGGAGGGAAGGATGGGGGGGGAAGAGGGAGGGGAAGGGAACGGGTGGGGGGGGAAGGGGACGGGGAGGGAAGAGGGAGGGGACGGGGGGAAGAGGGAGCGGAAGGGGACGGGGGAGAGGGACGAGGGACGAGGGGACAGGGGAAAAGGGGATGGGAGAGAAAAGGGAAGGGGGGCGAGGAGACGGGGGGAAGGAGGGAGAAAGGGAAGGGGGGCGAGGAGACGGGGGGAAGGAGGGAGAAAGGGATGGGGGGAGAGAGGGATTGGCGGGGAGAAGGAGATGGGGGGAGAGGGACGGAGAGAATGACAGGAGGAGAAGGAGGGGAAGAGAGAGGGATGGGCGGGGGAGAATGAGATGGGGAAGAGGGAGGGGAAGGGGACGGGGGGGGGAAGAGGGAGGGGAAGGGGACGGGGGGGGGGAAGAGGGAGGGGAAGGGGACGGGGGGAGAAGGGGACGGGGGGAGAAGGAGGGGGGGAGAAGGGGACAGGGAGAGAAGGAGGGAGAAGGAGGGGGAGAGAGGGATTGGTGGGAGAAGGAGATTGTGAGAGAGGGAAGGGGGAGAAGGAGGGAGAGAAGGAGGGGGAGAGAGGGACAGAGAGAAGAACAGGGGGGAGAAGGAGGAGAGAGAGAGGGATGGGCGGAGGAGAAGGATATGGGGGAGAGGGACGGAGAGAAAAGGGGACGGAAGAGAAGGAGACGGGAGAGAAGGGACGGGGAGAGAAGGGAACGGGAGAGAAGGAGGGAGAGGGATGGAGGGGTGAAGGAGGGGGACAGAGGAATTGCAGGGGGGAAGGAGATGGGGAGAGAGGGGAAGGGGTTGAAGGGGGTGGGGAGATAAGGACAGGGGAGAAGGAGGGGGAGAGAGGGATTGGTGGGAGAAGGAGATTGGGAGAGAGGGAAGGGGGAGAAGGAGGGGGGAGAGAGGGACAGAGAGAAGAACAGGGGGGAGAAGGAGGGAGAGAGAGAGGGATGGGTGGGGAGAAGGATATGGGGGAGAGGGACGGAGAGAAAAGGAGACGGAGAGAAAAGGGACGGGAGAGAAGGGGACGGGAGAGAAGGGGACGGGGAGAGAAGGGGACGGGAGAGGAGGGAGAGGGATGGAGGGGTGAAGGAGGGGGACAGAGGAATTGCAGGGGGGAAGGAGATGGGGAGAGAGGGGAAGGGGTTGAAGGGGGTGGGGAGAGAAGGACAGGGGGGAGAAGGAGGGGGAGAGGACGGGGGGAGAAGGGCACAGGAGGGAGAAGGGGACGAGGGGAGAAGGGGACAGGGAGAGAAGGAGGGAGAGAGTGGTATGGGGGAGAAGGAGGGGGAGAGAGGGATTGGCAGGAGAGAAGGAGATGGGGAGAGAGGGATGGGCGGGGCAGAAGGGGAAGGGGAGAGGGGACAAAGGGGAGGGGAGAAAGGGACAGGGAGAGAAGGGTGGGGGAAAAGGAGATGGAGAGGAAGGGGATGGAGAGAGAGGGATGGGGGAGAGAGAGGGATGGGGGAGAGAAGGGGATGGGAGAGAGGGACAGGGGGGAGAAAGGGATGGGGGATAAGGGGATGGGAGAAGGAGGGAGAGAGAGAGGGATTGGCAGAGAAGGGGATGGGGAGAGAGGGACGGGGAGAGAGTGGGATGGACGGGGCGAGAAGGAGGGGGAGAGAGGGATGGGCGGGGGAGAAGGAGATGGGGAAAGAGGGACAGGGAGAGAGGGACGGGGGAGACAGGGATGGGGGGAGAGAGGGATGGGGGGGAGAGAGGGATGGGGGGTGAGAGGGACAGGGGGAGAACGGGACGGGGGGAGAGAGGGACGGGGGGGGGGCAGAAGGGGAAGGGGAGAGGGGGACAAAGGGGATGGGGAGAGAGAGAAGGGCGGGGGAGAAGGAGATGGGGAGAGAGGGATGGGCAGGGGAGAAGGAGGGAAGAGAGGGATGGGCGGGGCAGAAGGGGAAGGGGAGAGGGGGACAAAGGGGATGGGGAGAGAGAGAAGGGCGGGGGAGAAGGAGATGGGGAGGAAGGGGTGGAGAAAGAGGGATGGGGAGAGAAGGGGATGGGAGAGAGGGACAGGGGGAGAAAGGGACGGGGATAAGGGGATGGGGAGAAGGAGGGAGAGAGAGGGAGAGAGAGAGGGATTGGCAGATAAGGGGATGGGGAGAGAGGGACGGGGAGAGAGTGGGATAGACGGGGCAAAAAGGAGGGGGAGAGAGGGATGGGCAGGGGAGAAGGAGATGGGGAAAGAGGGACAGGGAGAGAGGGACGAGGGGAGACAGGGATGGGGGGAGAGAGGGATGGGGGAGAGAGGGATGGGGGGGAGAGAGGGGATGGGGGGAGAGAGGGACGGGGGGGAGAACGGGACGGGGGAGAGAGGGACGGGGGGGAGAGAGGGACGGGGGGAGAGAGGACAGAGGGGAGAGAGGGACGGGGGAGAGAGGGAAGGGGGGAGAGATGGACGGGGGAGAGAGGGACGGGGGAGAGAGGGATGGACGGGGAGAGAGGGATGTGCGGGGAGAAGGAGATGGTGGAGGGACGGGGAAGAGACGTGGGTGGGGAGAGAGGGACAGTGGGAGAGGAGGGAGAGAGAGAAAGGAGATGGGGGAGGAGAAAGGAGGAGGACAGAGAGGGATAGTGGGGAGAAGGGGAGGGAGAGAGTGGAGAGAGGGAGGATGAGGAGAAGAGGGAGAGAGAAAGGAGAAGCGGAGAGAAGGAGAAAGGAGGAGGGAGAGAGTGGATAGAGAGAGGAAGGAGAGAAAGAAAGGAGGAGGGAAAGAGGAGGAGCCTATGTCCGGAGGCGGGACCGTGCAGCAGGGGGAGGGGCCTCACCTTGTCAGACATGAGCGTGGATATGGACCTCCCGATCTCGTGGTAGTCCATGTTGGACGTGACTGGTCCGAGCAGCACAAACAGGAAGCGCACGGGGATGGGGGACCTCCAGCACGGAGTCCAACTCCACCGCCTCCTGCAGCCGCACAAACGCCATGGTGGGCTGCTCCAGGAAGTCCACGCAGCCTGGGGGGGGGGCAACGTGAGCGAGACAGCGTGGTGTCACCGACCACGTGAGGTCCACAGCATGGTGCCACCGACCACGTGAGCGCCACAGCATGGTGTCACCAACCACGTGAGCTCCACAGCACAGTGACAGACCACGTGACATCCACAGCATGGTGTCACCGACCACGTGACATCCACAGCATGGTGTCACCGACCACGTGAGCTCCACAGCATGGTGTCACCGACCACGTGAGGTCCACAGCACGGTGTCACTGACCACGTGAGCTCCACAGCATGGTGTCACCGGCCACGTGAGCGCCACAGCATGGTGTCACGACCACGTGAGCTCCACAGCATGGTGTCACCGACCACGTGAGCTCAACAACATGGTGTCACCGACCACGTGACATCCACAGCATGGTGTCACCGACCACGTGACATCCACAGCATGGTGTCACCGACTACGTGACATCCACAGCACAGTGACAGACCACGTGACATCCACAGCATGGTGTCACCGACCACGTGACATCACAGCATGGTGTCACCGGCCACGTGAAATCCATAGCATGGTGTCACCGACCACGTGAGCTGCACAGCATGGTGTCACCGACCACGTGAGGTCCACAGCACGGTGTCACTGACCACGTGACATCCACAGCATGGTGTCACCCACCACGTGACATCCACAGCATGGTGTCACCGACCACGTGAGCTCCACAGCATGGTGTCACCGACCACGTGAGCTCCACAGCATGGTGTCACCGACCAAGTGACATCCACAGCATGGTGTCACCGACCACGTGACATCCACAGCATGGTGTCACCGACCATGTGACATCCACAGCATGGTGTCACCGACCACGTGACATCCACAGCATGGTGTCACCGACCATGTGACATCCACAGCATGGTGTCACCGACCAAGTGACATCCACAGCATGGTGTCACCGACCACGTGACATCCACAGCATGGTGTCACCGACCATGTGACATCCACAGCATGGTGTCACCGACCACGTGACATCCACAGCATGGTGTCACCGACCATGTGACATCCACAGCATGGTGTCACCGACATGTGACATCCACAGCATGGTGTCACCGACCACGTGACATCCACAGCATGGTGTCACCGACCACGTGACATCCACAGCATGGTGTCAACGACCACGTGACATCCACAGCATGGTGTCACCGACCATGTGACATCCACAGCATGGTGTCACCGACCATGTGACATCCACAGCATGGTGTCACCGACCACGTGACATCCACAGCATGGTGTCACCGACCACGTGACATCCACAGCATGGTGTCACCGACCACGTGACATCCACAGCATGGTGTCACCGACCACGTGAGCTCAACAACATGGTGTCACCGACCACGTGACATCCACAGCATGGTGTCACCGACCACGTGACATCCACAGCATGGTGTCACCGACTACGTGACATCCACAGCACAGTGACAGACCACGTGACATCCACAGCATGGTGTCACCGACCACGTGACATCACAGCATGGTGTCACCGGCCACGTGAAATCCATAGCATGGTGTCACCGACCACGTGAGCTGCACAGCATGGTGTCATCGACCACGTGAGGTCCACAGCACGGTGTCACTGACCACGTGACATCCACAGCATGGTGTCCACCCACCACGTGACATCCACAGCATGGTGTCACCGACCACGTGAGCTCCACAGCATGGTGTCACCGACCACGTGAGCTCCACAGCATGGTGTCACCGACCAAGTGACATCCACAGCATGGTGTCACCGACCACGTGACATCCACAGCATGGTGTCACCGACCATGTGACATCCACAGCATGGTGTCACCGACCACGTGACATCCACAGCATGGTGTCACCGACCATGTGACATCCACAGCATGGTGTCACCGACCAAGTGACATCCACAGCATGGTGTCACCGACCACGTGACATCCACAGCATGGTGTCACCGACCATGTGACATCCACAGCATGGTGTCACCGACCACGTGACATCCACAGCATGGTGTCACCGACCATGTGACATCCACAGCATGGTGTCACCGACCATGTGACATCCACAGCATGGTGTCACCGACCACGTGACATCCACAGCATGGTGTCACCGACCACGTGACATCCACAGCATGGTGTCACCGACCACGTGACATCCACAGCATGGTGTCACCGACCACGTGACACCCACTCAGACTTGTGTCCCCCCCACCTCCCCCACTCAGACTTGTGTCCCCCCCCCACCTCCCCCACTCAGACTTGTGTCCCCCCCCCCCCACTCACCCACGAGCACCACGCTGGCCTCCGCGTTCTCCGGGATCTTCTCCAGAAGCTTCAGCTCATGTTTAGATTTTGAGCGTTGGATGGGGGGGAGGGAAGGGAGGGATTCCCTCTGTATAACACAGAAAAGGAGTCAGGAGAGGCGCTCCCTCCGTATAACACACAGAGGGGGGAATCAGGAGACGAGCCAACCTCTATAAAACACACAGAGGTTATCCCATGTCACCCGAGTCCCTTCCCTGTTGCCCCCGTATCCCTCACCGTCGCCCTGTGTCCCTCCCCTGTCACTCGTGTCCCTCCTCATGACCCTGTGTCCCTCCCCATCGCCCCATGTCCCCCCTTGTCCCTCCCCCGTCGCCCCGCTTCCCTCCCCTATGGCCTCGCGTCCATCCCGTTGCCCCGCGTCCCTCCGCTGTTGCCCCGTGTCCCTCCCGTCGCCTCGCTTCCCTCCCCTATGGCCCCGCGTCCCTCCGCTGTCGCCCCGCGTCCCTTCGCTGTCGCCCCGCGTCCCTCCGCTGTCACCCCGTATCCCTCCCCCCGCGTCCCTCCCCCGTCCCTCACCTGTGGCCCCCGTCACCCCGTGTCCCTCCCCCGTCGCCCCTGTGTCCCTCCCCTGTGTCCCTCCCTCGTGTCTCTCCCCGTTGCCTTGTGTCCCTCCCGTTGCCCTCGTGTCTCCTCCCCCGTCGGCCTTGTGTCTCCTCCCCCGTCGCCCCGTGCTCCTCCCCCGTCGGCCTTGTGTCCCTCCCCCGTCGCCCCGTGTCCCTCCCCCGTCGCCCCTGTGTCCCTCCCTCGTGTCTCTCCCCGTTGCCCTCGTGTCTCCTCCCCCGTCGCCTCCGTGTTCATCCCCCGTCGCCCCTGTGTCCCTCCCCCGTCGCCCCAGTGTCCCTCCCCCGTCGCCCGTGTCCCTCCCCCGTGTTCCCTCCCTCGTGTCTCTCCCCGTCGCCCCGTGTCCCTCCCTCGTCGCCCCCGTGTTCCTCCCCCGTCGGCCTTGTGTCCCTCCCCCGTCGCCCCCGTGTTCCTCCCCGTCGGCCTTGTGTCTCCTCCCCCGTCGCCCCCGTGTCCCTCCCCCGTCGGCCTTGTGTCCCTCCCCGTGTCCCTCCCTCGTGTCTCTCCCCGTTGCCTTGTGTCCCTCCCGTTGCCCTCGTGTCTCCCCCCCATGTCCCTCCCCCGTCGCCCCCGTGTCCCTCCCCCGTCGCCCCAGTGTCCCTCCCCCGTCGCCCGTGTCCCTCCCCCGTGTCCCTCCCTCGTGTCTCTCCCCGTCGCCCCCGTGTCCCCTCCCCCGTCGCCCGTGTCCCTCCCCCGTCGCCCCACGTCCCTCCCCGTCGCCCCCGTGTCCCTCCCTCGCCACTCACCTCCCGCTCCATGTTGATCTTGGTCTCATGTTCAGTCGGGTCTCCGCCCATAAGAGGGTCCATTAGGTTGGGCTCACTGTTTTGTGTCACGTGGTTGGTGCCGTGATGTCCCAACAGGGAACCCAGACTGGCCGCCGAAATATTCCGTGAGAACGAGGAGTCCTTCTCATCACTGGGGTGACTGCAAGAGGGAAACAGGGACAAGCTTAGTATCACTGTATAGAGGTGTGTGTACTACCTGTGCTGTATGAGGTGTGTGTTACCTGTGCTGTATGAGGTGTGTGTGTTACCTGTGCTGTATGAGGTGTGTGTGTTACCTGTGCTGTATGAGGAGGTGTGTGTGTGTGTTACCTGTGCTGTATGAGGTGTGTGTGTTACCTGTGCTGTATGAGGTGTGTGTACTACCTGTGCTGTATGAGGTGTGTGTTTTACCTGTGCTGTATGAGGTGTGTGTACTACCTGTGCTGTATAAGGTGTGTGTGTTACCTGTGCTGTATGAGGTGTGTGTGTTACCTGTGCTGTATGAGGTGTGTGTGTTACCTGTGCTGTATGAGGTGTGTGTACTACCTGTGCTGTATGACGTGTGTGTGTGTTACCTGTGCTGTATGAGGTGTGTGTGTTACCTGTGCTGTATGAGGAGGTGTGTGTGTGTTACCTGTGCTGTATGAGGTGTGTGTGTTACCTGTGCTGTATGAGGAGGTGTGTGTGTACTACCTGTGATGTATGAGGTGTGTGTACTACCTGTGCTGTATGAGGTGTGTATGTTACCTGTGCTGTATGAGGTGTGTGTACTACCTGTGCTGTATGAGGTGTGTGTGTTACCTGTGCTGTATGAGGTGTGTGTGTTACCTGTGCTGTATGAGGTGTGTGTGTTACCTGTGCTGTATGAGGAGGTGTGTGTGTACTACCTGTGCTGTATGAGGTGTGTGTACTACCTGTGCTGTATGAGGTGTGTGTGATACCTGTGCTGTATGAGGTGTGTGTACTACCTGTGCTGTATAAGGTGTGTGTGTTACCTGTGCTGTATGAGGTGTGTGTGTTACCTGTGCTGTATGAGGAGGTGTGTGTGTGTTACCTGTGCTGTATGAGGTGTGTGTGTTACCTGTGCTGTATGAGGAGGTGTGTGTGTACTACCTGTGATGTATGAGGTGTGTGTACTACCTGTGCTGTATGAGGTGTGTATGTTACCTGTGCTGTATGAGGTGTGTGTACTACCTGTGCTGTATTAGGTGTGTGTGTTACCTGTGCTGTATGAGGTGTGTGTTACCTGTGCTGTATGAGGTGTGTGTACTACCTGTGCTGTATGAGGTGTGTGTGTTACCTGTGCTGTATGAGGTGTGTGTGTTACCTGTGCTGTATGAGGAGGTGTGTGTGTGTGTTACCTGTGCTGTATGAGGTGTGTGTGTTACCTGTGCTGTATGAGGTGTGTGTGTACTACCTGTGCTGTATGAGGTGTGTGTACTACCTGTGCTGTATGAGGTGTGTGTTACCTGTGCTGTATGAGGTGTGTGTACTACCTGTGCTGTATAAGGTGTGTGTGTTACCTGTGCTGTATAAGGTGTGTGTGTTACCTGTGCTGTATGAGGTGTGTGTGTTACCTGTGCTGTATGAGGTGTGTGTACTACCTGTGCTGTATGACGTGTGTGTGTGTTACATGTGCTGTATGAGGTGTGTGTGTTACCTGTGCTGTGTTAGGAGGTGTGTGTGTGTTACCTGTTCTGTATGAGGTGTGTGTGGTTACCTGTGTTGTATGAGGTGTGTGTACTACCTGTGCTGTATGAGGTGTGTGTACTACCTGTGCTGTATGAGGTGTGTGTGTTACCTGTGCTGTATGAGGTGTGTGTGTTACCTGTGCTGTATGAGGTGTGTGTGTTACCTGTGCTGTATGAGGAGGTGTGTGTGTACTACCTGTGCTGTATGAGGTGTGTGTACTACCTGTGCTGTATGAGGTGTGTGTGATACCTGTGCTGTATGAGGTGTGTGTACTACCTGTGCTGTATAGGTGTGTGTGTTACCTGTGCTGTATGAGGTGTGTGTGTTACCTGTGCTGTATGAGGTGTGTGTGTTACCTGTGCTGTATGAGGTGTGTGTACTACCTGTGCTGTATGACGTTGTGTGTGTGTTACCTGTGCTGTATGAGGTGTGTGTGTTACCTGTGCTGTATGAGGAGGTGTGTGTGTGTTACCTGTGCTGTATGAGGTGTGTGTGTTACCTGTGCTGTATGAGGAGGTGTGTGTGTACTACCTGTGATGTATGAGGTGTGTGTACTACCTGTGCTGTATGAGGTGTGTATGTTACCTGTGCTGTATGAGGTGTGTGTACTACCTGTGCTGTATGAGGTGTGTGTGTTACCTGTGCTGTATGAGGTGTGTGTGTTACCTGTGCTGTATGAGGTGTGTGTGTTACCTGTGCTGTATGAGGTGTGTGTACTACCTGTGCTGTATGAGGTGTGTGTACTACCTGTGCTGTATGAGGTGTGTGTTACCTGTGCTGTATGAGGTGTGTGTGTTACCTGTGCTGTATGAGATGTGTGTACTACCTGTGCTGTATGAGGTGTGTGTTACCTGTGCTGTATGAGGTGTGTGTACTACCTGTGCTGTATGAGGTGTGTGTTTTACCTGTGCTGTATGAGGTGTGTGTGTTACCTGTGCTGTATGAGGTTTGTGTGTTACCTGTGCTGTATGAGGTGTGTGTACTACCTGTGCTGTATGAGGTGTGTGTTACCTGTGCTGTATGAGGTGTGTGTGTTACCTGTGCTGTATGAGATGTGTGTACTACCTGTGCTGTATGAGGTGTGTGTTACCTGTGCTGTATGAGGTGTGTGTACTACCTGTGCTGTATGAGGTGTGTGTGTTACCTGTGCTGTATGAGGTGTGTGTGTTACCTGTGCTGTATGAGGAGGTGTGTGTGTGTGTTACCTGTGCTGTATGAGGTGTGTGTGTTACCTGTGCTGTATGAGGTGTGTGTGTACTACCTGTGCTGTATGAGGTGTGTGTACTACCTGTGCTGTATGAGGTGTGTATGTTACCTGTGCTGTATGAGGTGTGTGTACTACCTGTGCTGTATGAGGTGTGTGTGTTACCTGTGCTGTATGAGGTGTGTGTGTTACCTGTGCTGTATGAGGTGTGTGTTACCTGTGCTGTATGAGGAGGTGTGTGTGTACTACCTGTGCTGTATGAGGTGTGTGTACTACGTGTGCTGTATGAGGTGTGTGTGATACCTGTGCTGTATGAGGTGTGTGTACTACCTGTGCTGTATAAGGTGTGTGTGTTACCTGTGCTGTATGAGGTGTGTGTACTACCTGTGCTGTATGAGGTGTGTGTGTTACCTGTGCTGTATGAGGTGTGTGTACTACCTGTGCTGTATGACGTGGGTGTGTGTTACCTGTGCTGTATGAGGTGTGTGTGTTACCTGTGCTGTATGAGGAGGTGTGTGTGTGTTACCTGTGCTGTATGAGGTGTGTGTGTTACCTGTGCTGTATGAGGAGGTGTGTGTGTACTACCTGTGATGTATGAGGTGTGTGTACTACCTGTGCTGTATGAGGTGTGTATGTTACCTGTGCTGTATGAGGTGTGTGTGTTACCTGTGCTGTATGAGGAGGTGTGTGTGTGTTACCTGTGCTGTATGAGGTGTGTGTGTTACCTGTGCTGTATGAGGAGGTGTGTGTGTACTACCTGTGATGTATGAGGTGTGTGTACTACCTGTGATGTATGAGGTGTGTGTACTACCTGTGCTGTATGAGGTGTGTGTACTACCTGTGATGTATGAGGTGTGTGTACTACCTGTGCTGTATGAGGTGTGTATGTTACCTGTGCTGTATGAGGTGTGTGTACTACCTGTGCTGTATGAGGTGTGTGTATTACCTGTGCTGTATGAGGTGTGTGTGTTACCTGTGCTGTATGAGGTGTGTGTGTTACCTGTGCTGTATGAGGTGTGTGTACTACCTGTGCTGTATGAGGTGTGTGTACTACCTGTGCTGTATGAGGTGTGTGTTACCTGTGCTGTATGAGGTGTGTGTGTTACCTGTGCTGTATGAGATGTGTGTACTACCTGTGCTGTATGAGGTGTGTGTTACCTGTGCTGTATGAGGTGTGTGTACTACCTGTGCTGTATGAGGTGTGTGTTTTACCTGTGCTGTATGAGGTGTGTGTGTTACCTGTGCTGTATGAGGTGTGTGTACTACCTGTGCTGTATGAGGTGTGTGTGTTACCTGTGCTGTATGAGGTGTGTGTGTTACCTGTGCTGTATGAGGTGTGTGTGTTACCTGTGCTGTATGAGGTGTGTGTACTACCTGTGCTGTATGAGGTGTGTGTACTACCTGTGCTGTATGAGGTGTGTGTTACCTGTGCTGTATGAGGAGGTGTGTGTGTACTACCTGTGATGTATGAGGTGTGTGTACTACCTGTGCTGTATGAGGTGTGTATGTTACCTGTGCTGTATGAGGTGTGTGTACTACCTGTGCTGTATGAGGTGTGTGTGTTACCTGTGCTGTATGAGGTGTGTGTGTTACCTGTGCTGTATGAGGTGTGTGTGTTACCTGTGTTGTATGAGGTGTGTGTACTACCTGTGCTGTATGAGGTGTGTGTACTACCTGTGCTGTATGAGGTGTGTGTTACCTGTGCTGTATGAGGTGTGTGTGTTACCTGTGCTGTATGAGATGTGTGTACTACCTGTGCTGTATGAGGTGTGTGTTACCTGTGCTGTATGAGGTGTGTGTACTACCTGTGCTGTATGAGGTGTGTGTTTTACCTGTGCTGTATGAGGTGTGTGTGTTACCTGTGCTGTATGAGGTTTGTGTGTTACCTGTGCTGTATGAGGTGTGTGTACTACCTGTGCTGTATGAGGTGTGTGTTACCTGTGCTGTATGAGGTGTGTGTGTTACCTGTGCTGTATGAGATGTGTGTACTACCTGTGCTGTATGAGGTGTGTGTTACCTGTGCTGTATGAGGTGTGTGTACTACCTGTGCTGTATGAGGTGTGTGTGTTACCTGTGCTGTATGAGGAGGTGTGTGTGTGTGTTACCTGTGCTGTATGAGGTGTGTGTGTTACCTGTGCTGTATGAGGTGTGTGTGTACTACCTGTGCTGTATGAGGTGTGAGTACTACCTGTGCTGTATGAGGTGTGTGTGTTACCTGTGCTGTATGAGGTGTGTGTACTACCTGTGCTGTATAAGGTGTGTGTGTTACCTGTGCTGTATAAGGTGTGTGTGTTACCTGTGCTGTATGAGGTGTGTGTGTTACCTGTGCTGTATGAGGTGTGTGTACTACCTGTGCTGTATGACGTGTGTGTGTGTTACATGTGCTGTATGAGGTGTGTGTGTTACCTGTGCTGTATTAGGAGGTGTGTGTGTGTTACCTGTGCTGTATGAGGTGTGTGTGTTACCTGTGCTGTATGAGGAGGTGTGTGTGTACTACCTGTGATGTATGAGGTGTGTGTACTACCTGTGCTGTATGAGGTGTGTATGTTACCTGTGCTGTATGAGGTGTGTGTACTACCTGTGCTGTATGAGGTGTGTGTGTTACCTGTGCTGTATGAGGTGTGTGTGTTACCTGTGCTGTATGAGGTATGTGTGTTACCTGTGCTGTATGAGGAGGTGTGTGTGTACTACCTGTGCTGTATGAGGTGTGTGTACTACCTGTGCTGTATGAGGTGTGTGTGATACCTGTGCTGTATGAGGTGTGTGTACTACCTGTGCTGTATAAGGTGTGTGTGTTACCTGTGCTGTATGAGGTGTGTGTGTTACCTGTGCTGTATGAGGTGTGTGTGTTACCTGTGCTGTATGAGGTGTGTGTACTACCTGTGCTGTATGACGTGTGTGTGTGTTACCTGTGCTGTATGAGGTGTGTGTGTTACCTGTGCTGTATTAGGAGGTGTGTGTGTGTTACCTGTGCTGTATGAGGTGTGTGTGTTACCTGTGCTGTATGAGGAGGTGTGTGTGTACTACCTGTGATGTATGAGGTGTGTGTACTACCTGTGCTGTATGAGGTGTGTATGTTACCTGTGCTGTATGAGGTGTGTGTACTACCTGTGCTGTATGAGGTGTGTGTGTTACCTGTGCTGTATGAGGTGTGTGTGTTACCTGTGCTGTATGAGGTATGTGTGTTACCTGTGCTGTATGAGGAGGTGTGTGTGTACTACCTGTGCTGTATGAGGTGTGTGTACTACCTGTGCTGTATGAGGTGTGTGTGATACCTGTGCTGTATGAGGTGTGTGTACTACCTGTGCTGTATAAGGTGTGTGTGTTACCTGTGCTGTATGAGGTGTGTGTGTTACCTGTGCTGTATGAGGTGTGTGTGTTACCTGTGCTGTATGAGGTGTGTGTACTACCTGTGCTGTATGACGTGTGTGTGTGTTACCTGTGCTGTATGAGGTGTGTGTGTTACCTGTGCTGTATGAGGAGGTGTGTGTGTGTTACCTGTGCTGTATGAGGTGTGTGTGTTACCTGTGCTGTATGAGGAGGTGTGTGTGTACTACCTGTGATGTATGAGGTGTGTGTACTACCTGTGCTGTATGAGGTGTGTATGTTACCTGTGCTGTATGAGGTGTGTGTACTACCTGTGCTGTATGAGGTGTGTGTGTTACCTGTGCTGTATGAGGTGTGTGTGTTACCTGTGCTGTATGAGGTGTGTGTGTTACCTGTGCTGTATGAGGTGTGTGTACTACCTGTGCTGTATGAGGTGTGTGTACTACCTGTGCTGTATGAGGTGTGTGTTACCTGTGCTGTATGAGGTGTGTGTGTTACCTGTGCTGTATGAGATGTGTGTACTACCTGTGCTGTATGAGGTGTGTGTTACCTGTGCTGTATGAGGTGTGTGTACTACCTGTGCTGTATGAGGTGTGTGTTTTACCTGTGCTGTATGAGGTGTGTGTGTTACCTGTGCTGTATGAGGAGGTGTGTGTGTACTACCTGTGCTGTATGAGGTGTGTGTGTTACCTGTGCTGTATGAGGTGTGTGTGTGTTACCTGTGCTGTATGAGGTGTGTGTTTTACCTGTGCTGTATGAGGTGTGTGTACTACCTGTGCTGTATGAGGAGGTGTGTGTGTGTGTGTATATTGTGATACCATCAGGTATCTCTAGCTGCTGGAACAGTGAGGTAAATGTGCTTTCCAGCGCACACAGAGTTAATCCTCCCTGGAATGACTGTTGCAGGTGCTAACTAATTACTCAGGATGGACTCCTCAGTGAATAAGGAAGTGTTTAAGGCAAACATAGAGTGATGCCATGTGAGAGAAACATGCTAATAGCCACAGAGTGAGAGAGTGTTTTCCCCAGAGAAGGGGGGAGATAGAAGTGTTCCCAAGCTGCGGAAGCTGGTTACAGAGGACCTAAGAGGAGTTTCTCTGGGCTCAACATGGTGCTGAATTCCTCTAGGAAGAAAGGAGGAGAGACTGTGCTGAAGCAGGGACGTCTACTCCAAAGGACTGACAGATCAGCAAAAACACTTTATTGTTGTGTGCAGAGACTGTTACATTGTTACATACTGTATGCCAGGGCATGTTTTGGCATGTGTAACATGTGTTACAGGCAGTACTACAGTGAGAGTTACCTCTCGTTCTCACGCATGTTCTGGGCACAGAGTTATAACGTGTTACAGGCAGTAATACAGTGAGAGTTACCTCTCGTTCTCACGCATGTTCTGGGCACAGAGTTATAACGTGTTACAGGCAGTAATACAGTGAGAGTTACCGCTCGTTCTCACGCATGTCCTGGGCACAGAGTTATAACGTGTTACAGGAAGTAATACAGTGAGAGTTACCTCTCGTTCTCACGCATGTCCTGGGCACAGAGTTATAACGTGTTACAGGAAGTAAAACAGTGAGAGTTACCTCTCGTTCTCACGCATGTCCTGGGCCCAGAGTTATAACGTGTCACAGGAAGTAAAACAGTGAGAGTTACCTCTCATTCTCACGCATGTCCTGGGCACAGAGATATAACATGTGTTACAGGCAGTAATACAGTGAGAGTTACCTCTCGTTCTCACGCATGTCCTGGGCACAGAGTTATAACATGTGTTACAGGCAGTAATACAGTGAGAGTTACCTCTCGTTCTCACGCATGTCCTGGGCACAGAGTTATAACGTGTTACAGGCAGTAATACAGTGAGAGTTACCTCTCGTTCTCACGCATGTCCTGGGCACAGAGTTATAACGTGTTACAGGCAGTAATACAGTGAGAGTTACCTCTCGTTCTCACGCATGTCCTGGGCACAGAGTTATAACATGTGTTACAGGCAGTAATACAGTGAGAGTTACCTCTCGTTCTCACGCATGTCCTGGGCACAGAGTTATAACATGTGTTACAGGCAGTAATACAGTGAGAGTTACCTCTCGTTCTCACGCATGTCCTGGGCACAGAGTTATAACGTGTTACAGGAAGTAATACAGTGAGAGTTACCTCTCGCTCCCACGCATGTCCTGGGCACAGAGTTATAACGTGTTACAGGCAATAATACAGTGAGAGTTACCTCTCGTTCTCACGCATGTCCTGGGCACAGAGTTATAACGTGTGTTACAGGCAGTAATACAGTGAGAGTTACCGCTCGTTCTCACGCATGTCCTGGGCACAGAGTTATAACGTGTTACAGGCAGTAATACATCGAGAGTTACCTCTCGTTCTCACACATGTCCTGGGCACAGAGTTATAACGTGTGTTACAGGCAGTAATACAGTGAGAGTTACCTCTCGTTCTCACGCATGCCCTGGGCACAGAGATATAACATGTGTTACAGGCAGTAATACAGTGAGAGTTACCTCTCGTTCTCACTCATGTCCTGGGCACAGAGTTATAACATTTGTTACAGGCAGTAATACAGTGAGAGTTACCTCTCGTTCTCACGCATGTCCTGGGCACCGAGTTATAACATGTGTTATAGGCAGTAATACAGTGAGAGTTACCTCTCGTTCTCACTCATGTCCTGGGCACAGAGTTATAACATTTGTTACAGGCAGTAATACAGTGAGAGTTACCTCTCGTTCTCACGCATGTCCTGGGCACAGAGTTATAACGTGTTACAGGCAGTAATACAGTGAGAGTTACCTCTCGTTCTCACGCATGTCCTGGGCACAGAGTTATAACGTGTTACAGGCAGTAATACAGTGAGAGTTACCTCTCGTTCTCACGCATGTCCTGGGCACAGAGTTATAACATGTGTTACAGGCAGTAATACAGTGAGAGTTACCTCTCGTTCTCACGCATGTCCTGGGCACAGAGTTATAACATGTGTTACAGGCAGTAATACAGTGAGAGTTACCTCTCGTTCTCACGCATGTCCTGGGCACAGAGTTATAACGTGTTACAGGAAGTAATACAGTGAGAGTTACCTCTCGCTCCCACGCATGTCCTGGGCACAGAGTTATAACGTGTTACAGGCAATAATACAGTGAGAGTTACCTCTCGTTCTCACGCATGTCCTGGGCACAGAGTTATAACGTGTGTTACAGGCAGTAATACAGTGAGAGTTACCGCTCGTTCTCACGCATGTCCTGGGCACAGAGTTATAACGTGTTACAGGCAGTAATACATCGAGAGTTACCTCTCGTTCTCACACATGTCCTGGGCACAGAGTTATAACGTGTGTTACAGGCAGTAATACAGTGAGAGTTACCTCTCGTTCTCACGCATGCCCTGGGCACAGAGATATAACATGTGTTACAGGCAGTAATACAGTGAGAGTTACCTCTCGTTCTCACTCATGTCCTGGGCACAGAGTTATAACATTTGTTACAGGCAGTAATACAGTGAGAGTTACCTCTCGTTCTCACGCATGTCCTGGGCACCGAGTTATAACATGTGTTATAGGCAGTAATACAGTGAGAGTTACCTCTCGTTCTCACGCATGTCCTGGGCACAGAGTTATAACGTGTTACAGGCAGTAATACAGTGAGAGTTACCTCTCGTTCTCACGCATGTCCTGGGCACAGAGTTATAACATGTGTTACAGGCAGTAATACAGTGAGAGTTACCTCTCGTTCTCACGCATGTCCTGGGCACAGAGTTATAACGTGTGTTACAGGCAGTAATACAGTGAGAGTTACCTCTCGTTCTCACGCATGTCCTGGGCACAGAGTTATAACGTGTGTTACAGGCAGTAATACAGTGAGAGTTACCTCTCGTTCTCACGCATGTCCTGGGCACAGAGTTATAACGTGTTACAGGCAGTAATACAGTGAGAGTTACCTCTCGTTCTCACGCATGTCCTGGGCACAGAGTTATAACGTGTTACAGGCAGTAATACAATGAGAGTTACCTCTCGTTCTCACGCATGTCCTGGGCACAGAGTTATAACGTGTTACAGGCAGTAATACAGTGAGATTTACCTCTCGTTCTCACGCATGTCCTGGGCACAGAGTTATAACGTGTTACAGGCAGTAATACAGTGAGAGTTACCTCTCGTTCTCACGCATGTCCTGGGCACAGAGTTATAACGTGTTACAGGAAGTAATACAGTGAGAGTTACCTCTCGTTCTCACGCATGTCCTGGGCACAGAGTTATAACATGT
Organism: Ascaphus truei; assembly: GCF_040206685.1. Taxonomy (NCBI): domain Eukaryota; kingdom Metazoa; phylum Chordata; class Amphibia; order Anura; family Ascaphidae; genus Ascaphus; species Ascaphus truei. The sequence goes on from NW_027456410.1 coordinate 27,796, forward strand.
GTTACAGGCAGTAATACAGTGAGAGTTACCTCTCGTTCTCACGCATGTCCTGGGCACAGAGTTATAACATGTGTTACAGGCAGTAATACAGTGAGAGTTACCTCTCGTTCTCACGCATGTCCTGGGCACAGAGTTATAACATGTGTTACAGGCAGTAATACAGTGAGAGTTACCTCTCGTTCTCACGCATGTCCTGGGCACAGAGTTATAACGTGTTACAGGAAGTAATACAGTGAGAGTTACCTCTCGCTCCCACGCATGTCCTGGGCACAGAGTTATAACGTGTTACAGGCAATAATACAGTGAGAGTTACCTCTCGTTCTCACGCATGTCCTGGGCACAGAGTTATAACGTGTGTTACAGGCAGTAATACAGTGAGAGTTACCGCTCGTTCTCACGCATGTCCTGGGCACAGAGTTATAACGTGTTACAGGCAGTAATACATCGAGAGTTACCTCTCGTTCTCACACATGTCCTGGGCACAGAGTTATAACGTGTGTTACAGGCAGTAATACAGTGAGAGTTACCTCTCGTTCTCACGCATGCCCTGGGCACAGAGATATAACATGTGTTACAGGCAGTAATACAGTGAGAGTTACCTCTCGTTCTCACGCATGCCCTGGGCACAGAGATATAACATGTGTTACAGGCAGTAATACAGTGAGAGTTACCTCTCGTTCTCACGCATGTCCTGGGCACCGAGTTATAACATGTGTTATAGGCAGTAATACAGTGAGAGTTACCTCTCGTTCTCACGCATGTCCTGGGCACAGAGTTATAACGTGTTACAGGCAGTAATACAGTGAGAGTTACCTCTCATTCTCACGCATGTCCTGGGCACAGAGTTATAACATGTGTTACAGGCAGTAATACAGTGAGAGTTACCTCTCGTTCTCACGCATGTCCTGGGCACAGAGTTATAACGTGTGTTACAGGCAGTAATACAGTGAGAGTTACCTCTCGTTCTCACGCATGTCCTGGGCACAGAGTTATAACGTGTGTTACAGGCAGTAATACAGTGAGAGTTACCTCTCGTTCTCACGCATGTCCTGGGCACAGAGTTATAACGTGTTACAGGCAGTAATACAGTGAGAGTTACCTCTCGTTCTCACGCATGTCTTGGGCACAGAGTTATAACGTGTTACAGGCAGTAATACAGTGAGAGTTACCTCTCGTTCTCACGCATGTCCTGGGCACAGAGTTATAACGTGTTACAGGCAGTAATACAATGAGAGTTACCTCTCGTTCTCACGCATGTCCTGGGCACAGAGTTATAACATGTTACAGGCAGTAATACAGTGAGAGTTACCTCTCGTTCTCACGCATATCCTGGGCACAGAGTTATAAGATGTGTTACAGGCAGTAATACAGTGAGAGTTACCTCTCGTTCTCACGCATGTCCTGGGCACAGAGTTATAACGTGTGTTACAGGCAGTAATACAGTGAGAGTTACCGCTCACTCTCACGCATGTCCTGGGCACAGAGTTATAACGTGTTACAGGCAGTAATACAGTGAGAGTTACCTCTCGTTCTCACGCATGTCCTGGGCACAGAGTTATAACATGTGTTACAGGAAGTAATACAGTGAGAGTTACCTCTCGTTCTCACGCATGTCCTGGGCACAGAGTTATAACATGTTACAGGCAGTAATACAGTGAGAGTTACCTCTCGTTCTCACGCATGTCCTGGGCACAGAGTTATAATGTGTTACAGGCAGTAATACAGTGAGAGTTACCTCTCGTTCTCACGCATGTCCTGGGCACAAAGTTATAACGTGTTACAGGAAATAATACAGTGAGAGTTACCTCTCGTTCTCACGCATGTCCTGGGCACAGAGTTATAACATGTGTTACAGGCAGTAATACAGTGAGAGTTACCTCTCGTTCTCACGCATGTCCTGGGCACAGAGTTATAACATGTTACAGGCAGTAATACAGTGAGAGTTACCTCTCGTTCTCACGCATGTCCTGGGCACAGAGTTATAATGTGTTACAGGCAGTAATACAGTGAGAGTTACCTCTCGTTCTCACGCATGTCCTGGGCACAAAGTTATAACGTGTTACAGGAAATAATACAGTGAGAGTTACCTCTCGTTCTCACGCATGTCCTGGGCACAGAGTTATAACATGTGTTACAGGCAGTAATACAGTGAGAGTTACCTCTCGTTCTCACACATGTCCTGAGCACAGAGTTATAACGTGTGTTACAGGCAGTAATACAGTGAGAGTTACCTCTCGTTCTCACGCATGTCCTGGGCACAGAGTTATAACGTGTTACAGGCAGTAATACAATGAGAGTTACCTCTCGTTCTCACGCATGTCCTGGGCACAGAGTTATAACGTGTTACAGGCAGTAATACAGTGAGAGTTACCTCTCGTTCTCACGCATGTCTTGGGCACAGAGTTATAACGTGTTACAGGCAGTAATACAGTGAGAGTTACCTCTCGTTCTCACGCATGTCCTGGGCACAGAGTTATAACGTGTTACAGGCAGTAATACAATGAGAGTTACCTCTCGTTCTCACGCATGTCCTGGGCACAGAGTTATAACATGTTACAGGCAGTAATACAGTGAGAGTTACCTCTCGTTCTCACGCATATCCTGGGCACAGAGTTATAAGATGTGTTACAGGCAGTAATACAGTGAGAGTTACCTCTCGTTCTCACGCATGTCCTGGGCACAGAGTTATAACGTGTGTTACAGGCAGTAATACAGTGAGAGTTACCGCTCACTCTCACGCATGTCCTGGGCACAGAGTTATAACGTGTTACAGGCAGTAATACAGTGAGAGTTACCTCTCGTTCTCACGCATGTCCTGGGCACAGAGTTATAACATGTGTTACAGGAAGTAATACAGTGAGAGTTACCTCTCGTTCTCACGCATGTCCTGGGCACAGAGTTATAACATGTTACAGGCAGTAATACAGTGAGAGTTACCTCTCGTTCTCACGCATGTCCTGGGCACAGAGTTATAATGTGTTACAGGCAGTAATACAGTGAGAGTTACCTCTCGTTCTCACGCATGTCCTGGGCACAAAGTTATAACGTGTTACAGGAAATAATACAGTGAGAGTTACCTCTCGTTCTCACGCATGTCCTGGGCACAGAGTTATAACATGTGTTACAGGCAGTAATACAGTGAGAGTTACCTCTCGTTCTCACGCATGTCCTGGGCACAGAGTTATAACATGTTACAGGCAGTAATACAGTGAGAGTTACCTCTCGTTCTCACGCATGTCCTGGGCACAGAGTTATAATGTGTTACAGGCAGTAATACAGTGAGAGTTACCTCTCGTTCTCACGCATGTCCTGGGCACAAAGTTATAACGTGTTACAGGAAATAATACAGTGAGAGTTACCTCTCGTTCTCACGCATGTCCTGGGCACAGAGTTATAACATGTGTTACAGGCAGTAATACAGTGAGAGTTACCTCTCGTTCTCACACATGTCCTGAGCACAGAGTTATAACGTGTGTTACAGGCAGTAATACAGTGAGAGTTACCTCTCGTTCTCACGCATGTCCTGGGCACAGAGTTATAAGATGTATTACAGGCAGTAATACAGTGAGAGTTACCTCTCGTTCTCACGCATGTCCTGGGCACAGAGTTATAACGTGTGTTACAGGCAGTAATACAGTGAGAGTTACCTCTCGTTCTCACGCATGTCCTGGGCACAGAGTTATAACGTGTTACAGGCAGTAATACAGTGAGAGTTACCTCTCGTTCTCACGCATGTCCTGGGTACAGAGTTATAACATGTTACAGGCAGTAATACAGTGAGAGTTACCTCTCGTTCTCACGCATGTCCTGGGCACAGAGTTATAACGTGTTACAGGCAGTAATACAGTGAGAGTTACCTCTCGTTCTCACGCATGTCCTGGGCACAGAGTTATAACGTGTTACAGGCAGTAATACAATGAGAGTTACCTCTCGTTCTCACGCATGTCCTGGGCACAGAGTTATAACATGTTACAGGCAGTAATACAGTGAGAGTTACCTCTCGTTCTCACGCATATCCTGGGCACAGAGTTATAAGATGTGTTACAGGCAGTAATACAGTGAGAGTTACCTCTCGTTCTCACGCATGTCCTGGGCACAGAGTTATAACGTGTGTTACAGGCAGTAATACAGTGAGAGTTACCGCTCACTCTCACGCATGTCCTGGGCACAGAGTTATAACGTGTTACAGGCAGTAATACAGTGAGAGTTACCTCTCGTTCTCACGCATGTCCTGGGCACAGAGTTATAACATGTGTTACAGGAAGTAATACAGTGAGAGTTACCTCTCGTTCTCACGCATGTCCTGGGCACAGAGTTATAACATGTTACAGGCAGTAATACAGTGAGAGTTACCTCTCGTTCTCACGCATGTCCTGGGCACAGAGTTATAATGTGTTACAGGCAGTAATACAGTGAGAGTTACCTCTCGTTCTCACGCATGTCCTGGGCACAAAGTTATAACGTGTTACAGGAAATAATACAGTGAGAGTTACCTCTCGTTCTCACGCATGTCCTGGGCACAGAGTTATAACATGTGTTACAGGCAGTAATACAGTGAGAGTTACCTCTCGTTCTCACGCATGTCCTGGGCACAGAGTTATAACATGTTACAGGCAGTAATACAGTGAGAGTTACCTCTCGTTCTCACGCATGTCCTGGGCACAGAGTTATAATGTGTTACAGGCAGTAATACAGTGAGAGTTACCTCTCGTTCTCACGCATGTCCTGGGCACAAAGTTATAACGTGTTACAGGAAATAATACAGTGAGAGTTACCTCTCGCTCCCACGCATGTCCTGGGCACAAAGTTATAACGTGTTACAGGAAATAATACAGTGAGAGTTACCTCTCGTTCTCACGCATGTCCTGGGCACAGAGTTATAAGATGTATTACAGGCAGTAATACAGTGAGAGTTACCTCTCGTTCTCACGCATGTCCTGGGCACAGAGTTATAACGTGTTACAGGAAGTAATACAGTGAGAGTTACCTCTCGTTCTCACGCATGTCCTGGGCACAGAGTTATAACGTGTATTACAGGCAGTAATACAGTGAGAGTTACCTCTCGTTCTCACGCATGTCCTGGGCACAGAGTTATAACATGTTACAGGCAGTAATACAGTGAGAGTTACCTCTCGTTCTCACGCATGTCCTGGGCACAGAGTTATAACGTGTGTTACAGGCAGTAATACAGTGAGAGTTACCTCTTGTTCTCAAGCATGTCCTGGGCACAGAGTTCTAATGTGTTACAGGAAGTAATACAGTGAGAGTTACCTCTCGTTCTCACGCATGTCCTGGGTACAGAGTTATAACATGTAATACAGTGAGAGTTACCTCTCGTTCTCACGCATATCCTGGGCACAGAGTTATAACATGTGTTACAGGCAGTAATACAGTGAGTTACCTCTCGTTCTCACGCATGTCCTGGGCACAGAGTTATAACGTGTTACAGGCAGTGATACAGTGAGAGTTACCGCTCGTTTTCACGCATGTCCTGGGCACAGAGTTATAACATGTGTTACAGGCAGTAATACAGTGAGTTACCTCTCGTTCTCACGCATGTCCTGGGCACAGAGTTATAACATGTGTTAAAGAAAGTAATACAGTGAGAGTTAGCTCTCATTCTCACGCATGTCCTGGGCACAGAGTTATAACGTGTTACAGGCAGTAATACAGTGAGAGTTACCTCTCGTTCTCACGCATGTCCTGGGCACAGAGTTATAACATGTGTTACAGGCAGTAATACAGTGAGAGTTACCTCTCGCTCTCACGCATGTCCTGGGCACAGAGTTATAACGTGTTACAGGCAGTAATACAGTGAGAGTTACCTCTCGTTCTCACGTATGTCCTGGGCACAGAGTTATAACGTGTGTTACAGGAAGTAATACAGTGAAAGTTACCTCTTGTTCTCACGCATGTCCTGGGCACAGAGTTATAACGTGTGTTACAGGCAGTAATACAGTGAGAGTTCCCTCTCGTTCTCACGCATGTCCTGGGCACAGAGTTATAACGTGTGTTACAGGCAGTAATACAGTGAGAGTTACCTCTCGTTCTCACGCATGGCCTGGGCACAGAGTTATAACGTGTTACAGGCAGTAATACAGTGAGAGTTACCTCTCGTTCTCACGCATGTCCTGGTTACAGAGTTATAACATGTGTTACAGGCAGTAATACAGTGAGAGTTACCTCTCGTTCTCACGCATGTCCTGGGCACAGACTTATAACGTGTGTTACAGGCAGTAATACAGTGAGAGTTACCTCTCGTTCTCACGCATGTCCTGGGCACAGAGTTATAACGTGTGTTACAGGCAGTAATACAGTGAGAGTTACCTCTCGTTCTCACTCATGTCCTGGGCACAGAGTTATAACGTGTGTTACAGGCAGTAATACAGTGAGAGTTACCTCTCGTTCTCACGCATGTCCTGGGCACAGAGTTATAACATGTGTTACAGGCAGTAATACAGTGAGAGTTACCTCTCGCTCTCACGCATGTCCTGGGCACAGAGTTATAACGTGTTACAGGAAGTAATACAGTGAGAGTTACCTCTCGTTCTCACGCATGTCCTGGGCACAGAGTTATAACGTGTTACAGGCAGTAATACAGTGAGAGTTACCTCTCGTTCTCACACATGGCCTGGGCACAGAGTTATAACATGTGTTACAGGCAGTAATACAGTGAGAGTTACCTCTCGTTCTCACGCATGTCCTGGGCACAGAGATATAACGTGTGTTACAGGCAGTAATACAGTGAGAGTTACCTCTTGTTCTCAAGCATGTCCTGGGCACAGAGTTATAACATGTTACAGGCAGTAATACAGTGAGAGTTACCTCTCGTTCTCACGCATGTCCTGGGCACAGAGTTATAACATGTTACAGGCAGTAATACAGTGAGAGTTACCTCTCGTTCTCACGCATGTCCTGGGCACAGAGTTATAACATGTTACAGGCAGTAATACAGTGAGAGTTACCTCTCGTTCTCACGCATGTCCTGGGCACAGAGTCATAACGTGTTACAGGCAGTAATACAGTGAGAGTTACCTCTCGTTCTCACGCATGTCCTGGGCACAGAGTTATAACATGTTACAGGCAGTAATACAGTGAGAGTTACCTCTCGTTCTCACGCATGTCCTGGGCACAGAGTTATAACGTGTTACAGGCAGTAATACAGTGAGAGTTACCTCTCGTTCTCACGCATGTCCTGGGCACAGAGTTATAACAATACATGGTTACTGTAACAGGGGACTTAACCCTGTTCAGTAATGTGCCTTTAATCCAGCAGTGTGGTGGTTAACCTCTGGTAGTTAATTACTAAACACCACCTGCCTGATTGAGATTGTTTACAAAAACCTGTCTGTTCAGACAGGAAGTGACTCCTTAGCTCTGACTGAGAGCTGACCAGTCTTGAGCTCTGCCCAGCAGAGCTGATTTCATGACACAGGGAAAACTACTGCACCTGAAGCTGAACCAGGAAGTGAGATTTTCCCTCCAAGAAACAGATAAGACTTTTATTCTTAAGAGACTGTTTATATCTGCTTATTGCATGTTATATGTTTTGGGGCTGCGAGAACTGCTTGACTAAGGGAGATGTGAATTATTGCAATGTGAATTTTTTTTAATGCTTTTTGCCTACAAACAATCTGGAAAAAAAAACCTCTCATGCAGCAGAGGCAGAGTTAAAGTGATACACACCACTGAAACTTACACTGCACTGAAACTTACACTGCACTGAAACTTACACTGCACTGAAACTTGCAAAAACCACAGATGGACTCTTTTCCCCAATTCCAAGAGACTGCTGAAGCAGGTAAACCTTTTATTGCATATCACAAAGTGTAATACGGTCATTGAAATAGGGGGTTTTGCCTTCCAGCCATAGTCAGGGTTCAAGAAGTGAGTCAGCCCTTAAAAAAGGGATAAGGGGTTTGTTGTTTTCAAAAGTTTCGCTGAAGCAGTGAATACATATGGTGACCAATGAGTGGTACTGATTTTGCAAATAAAGGTTGCCACACCGCATAGGGCTACCAGCTGTGAATGGAGTATATGCAGAAAAGTGTGAAAATTGATACAAACACTGTGCTGAAGCAGGGGTATTTTTAGCAAACAAATGCTGAGTGTAAAATTGCCCTATAAAGGAAAAAGGTATTTCAAAGCCAATTGCTGAGTGTTGAGTCACCCTGCCGGGAATTAAAGAAATAGTCCACTGCAAAGAAAGCGGCCTCCCTAGCCATAGGCGGGGGGGCTTCATGACCGGGGGGGGTCCGGCCTTCCCCTCGCTGGCCCGCCCCCACACCTCCCTCCCCAGCACAGGGGAGGAGTTCATGGAAGGCCTACTTAAGGCCAGGCTGGCGGGCAGCACATCCTCTTTGGCTGCCCGCCAGACGATTTGGACATCTCCCTTCACCGCACGTGAGTACAGTACGGCTTCTGCCTCTAGGGTTGGGGGCTACCTGCTCCTGAATCGGAGCGTCGTGGGGTTAGCCTCCATTTACCCCCTGATCCCCGCGGCGGATGGCCGGCGGGGAGGGGCGGTCTCGGGGCAGAAGGGTACTGGTTGGTGCGGGGAGGGAGGGTCCGGTTGGCGCATGCGGCCCGCGCGAACGTGAGGAGCTCCGCCGCGTGTGGTCCATGCGGGCGGCAAAAGAGGGGGCCAGGCGGCCGCTCGCGGCCCGCTCGGGAGGGCAGAGGCGCGGCCTCCTGCTTTTCTCTTGTTGGTGTTGCGCGGCTGGCGGGCAGGTTTCCCCGCTTTGCGGGCGGCGGCCGCGCGGTAGGCGGTGTGCAGACCCCTTCCCCCAACCCTCACTGGCGGCGCGGGGGTCTGGCGGCCTCCTGCGGTCCCACGTGGTGTGGTCACTCGGGGGCTGAGGCACGGCCCGGAGGGCGCGGGCACGGCCTCAGTCAGTTCCCCTCCCGGTCCCCGCGGCGTTTCCCGTCGGCTGCTCGCGGCCCGTTCGGGGGCAGGGGCGCAGTCTCACGTGGTGCGGGCCTTAAGTCTCCCGGTGGGCAATGTAGCGCGGGCAGAAGACCCTCCTACCCCTCCCCTTTTCGTTTAGTGGTCTCGGGGCAAGGGGGTTTGCGGTGGACCGGTCAGCCTGGCGGCTGCTCCCGCGGCCCCCCCCCCCCCTCCCACACCTGTGGGGTCGTTAAAATGTATGTGTGAGGAGGGGGCCGGCCGGGATAAATGTATAATAAATAAATAAATAACGTGGTATGGATATGTGTGTGGTATGGGTATATATGTATATATGTGTGGTATGGGTATATATGTATATGTGCGTGGTATGGGTATATATGTATATATGTGTGGTATGGGTATATATGTATATGTGCGTGGTATGGGTATATATGTATATGTGCGTGGGTATATATATGTGGATGTACGTACAGGTATTTATGGGTGTTATGTGCAGGTATGTGGGTGTGTATGTACATGTGTATATGGGTATGCATGTATACGTAGGTGGAGATATACGCATGTATAGGCTAGTGCAGCAGCTCTTAGTGGTTGCGGCCCTAGGCCGGGGGTAAGCGCGTAGGGGTGGGCGGCCAAGGTTGGCGCTTCACGGTCTGCCCCCGCAGTTAAAGTTTCGGCGCGGGGACACACGCTGATGCGCTCGGGACGATTATGTGCAGTTGTGTGTGCAGGTATATATATATATGTGTATAAGGGCACGTTATATGTGTACATGGGTGCATGTAAATCGGTGCATACGTATGGGTAGGTAGGCATGTATACTATAAGCTATAAATTAAAAAAAAAAAAAAAAAAGGGCACACGTGGATGCCCGCGGGTGTATGGGCACACGTGGATGCCCGCGGGTGTATGGGCACACGTATATGCGCGCGTGTGTATGGGCACACGTATATGCGCGCGTGTGTATGGGCACACGTATATGCGCGCGTGTGTATGGGCACACATAGATGTCAATAGAGCTTTATCTAGTGTCATTATAAACTATATAAATATACTGTAGTAATTATTAGAGGATAAATACTTGTTAATGGGAATCACAATGTTTAGCATTTATGCTTGGTTACTTTTATCGGAATTCCCCAATTAATTCAGGCGGAAGGGCGCGAGTGCGGATGGGTGCACGTGGATGCGCGCGGGTGTATGGGCGCACGTAGATGCGCGAGTGGGTATTGGCGCACGTAAAGGCGCATGTGTATGGGCGCACATGGAGGCGCGTGGGTATTGGCGCACGTGGATGCGTGCGAGGTTATAGGGGCGCATGTGTATATGGGCTCACGGAAATGCGCTCGTGTATATGGGCACACGGAAATGTGCGCGTGTGTATATGGGCATACGGAAATGCGCGCGTGTGTATATGGGCACACGGAAATGCGCGCGTGTGTATACGGGCGCACGCAGGGCAGCCATCGGTCACGGTACCGCGAGGCGATATACGCATGTATAGGCTAGTGCAGCAGCTCTTAGTGGTTGCGGCCCTAGGCCGGGGGTAAGCGCGTAGGGGTGGGCGGCCAAGGTTGGCGCTTCACGGTCTGCCCCCGCAGTTAAAGTTTCGGGCGTCACAGCGGCCAGGTCGGGCCTCAGCGATGGTGGGGAGGACTTCGACCGCTGGGACGCAGGACACGGCGGATCGGCGCGCAGGTCGGCCCGCGAAGAAGGGGCGGCGACTTCCAGCCACCGTGACGCAGAACAGGGCGTCACGGCACGCCACACGGCCCCCCGTTGCTGACGCGGGCGGTGTCACTGTCAGGATTTCGCCTGCAGAGTCGGCAGGGCCAAGGAGACCAAGACGGCCAACCACAACCGCGGTTGGTGCCAATGTGTTTCGGAGAGCAGAGAACCCAGCCTGGTTCGACTACGTGGAGACGGCATCGGGTGAAGGGCGAACCAAGTCGCGGCCCAGGTCTCTTCCTCACGAGAGGCCACAATGGCCACGGCCGGATGTCACTGGCACCGCGAATCCCACTCCAGTTCCATCAGCCGGACCCCGGTGTCTTTCAATTCTTCAGCCACGGCCGGGGTCAGGGGCACGGTAGCGGACCCACCCGGCAGCATCACGCACTGCACAGATGGTGGAACAGCCCCGGCGGGCGGTTGATGGGGACACGCTGTGGAAGGTACGGCATATGGCGTATCGGGTAATGGTAAGGAGTTGCGTGTGGGGCGGCATCGAGGAGATAGGGCAAGGCGTCAAGGCTTGCAGTGTGCGACACAGAGCGAGCAAGGGAGGAGGCGCGGCCCAGTCCACTGCCAGGGTCTATTCCCCAGGGGTCGCTGAGGGCGGGTAAGAAGCCTGCAGCAGTAAAAAAGGCGAAATCCCAGATAGCGCTGGGCAAAGGCGGCCTGCGGCTCCGGAGGTGGGTATGTCCGGGACCGGGTGAGGGATAGTGCAGCGAAAAAAAAGCGATTCTCAGGGCATCTTTAAAAACCATGGCAAGTTGAGTAATTACTTCTCCAGGCGCGATTGGCAGCCCCAGGTAAATGGTAAGGACAGGCTGGGCTGGTAGAGGAGCATGGGTCCCGCTGCTAGGCGTACCAGGCGGGATAGACTTATTTCAGTTTCCGGGAAGGCTTCGAGAGGGTCTGGAGGGTTGGCGGTACGGGCCTAGTTTAAGGGGGGTTAAATAGGCCCGTCGGTGGCGGCTCTTGGGGGGTAGGTGCTTGTTCTTGCCAGACTGGGAGCTGGGCCGTTTGAGCCCGGGGGGAGTACGAGTGGGCAAGGTCAGTTATCCATGACCTCGAGAGCCCGCTCGCGTAGGGGACACGAGGTCAGCGGTTCGAGGGCCGGCTGACCGTCCCCTCCCCCTCCTGACAAAGGAGCACACTCTGGCAGGGAGTGCATTTACCCCATTAGGTTTTCTGTATAAATAAATAGCCGCGGCCATTTTACCTCCAGCTCCCGTTTCCTGTCTTTATTTGTACGTTGCATGTGGGTACAAGGCGGGGGGAGAGGGGAACCGCCTGGAACCTCCCTGGTCAAGCGGCCTCCCTAGCCATAGGCGGGGGGGCTTCATGACCGGGGGGGGTCCGGCCTTCCCCTCGCTGGCCCGCCCCCACACCTCCCTCCCCAGCACAGGGGAGGAGTTCATGGAAGGCCTACTTAAGGCCAGGCTGGCGGGCAGCACATCCTCTTTGGCTGCCCGCCAGACGATTTCCCACCCACCCATCCCCTTAGTTAGTGATTGCAATCATGTAATGAACTGCAGTAGAAGGTTGAGCAGGGCAGGGTATTCCCAGGAATGTGGACATATGCATTGTATGCCGTGTTAATGGTTCTTTGTTCCGTTACAGCACGAACAGCTGATACTGTGCTGAGTGAAAGGACGAGGTTCCGAGCAGGAGGGGTCATTGTCCAGTTTTGCCTTTGTCGCGGCGGCTCTTGGGGGGTAGGTGCTTGTTCTTGCCAGACTGGGAGCTGGGCCGTTTGAGCCCGGGGGGAGTACGAGTGGGCAAGGTCAGTTATCCATGACCTCGAGAGCCCGCTCGCGTAGGGGACACGAGGTCAGCGGTTCGAGGGCCGGCTGACCGTCCCCTCCCCCTCCTGACAAAGGAGCACACTCTGGCAGGGAGTGCATTTACCCCATTAGGTTTTCTGTATAAATAAATAGCCGCGGCCATTTTACCTCCAGCTCCCGTTTCCTGTCTTTATTTGTACGTTGCATGTGGGTACAAGGCGGGGGGAGAGGGGAACCGCCTGGAACCTCCCTGGTCAAGCGGCCTCCCTAGCCATAGGCGGGGGGGCTTCATGACCGGGGGGGGTCCGGCCTTCCCCTCGCTGGCCCGCCCCCACACCTCCCTCCCCAGCACAGGGGAGGAGTTCATGGAAGGCCTACTTAAGGCCAGGCTGGCGGGCAGCACATCCTCTTTGGCTGCCCGCCAGACGATTTCCCACCCACCCATCCCCTTAGTTAGTGATTGCAATCATGTAATGAACTGCAGTAGAAGGTTGAGCAGGGCAGGGTATTCCCAGGAATGTGGACATATGCATTGTATGCCGTGTTAATGGTTCTTTGTTCCGTTACAGCACGAACAGCTGATACTGTGCTGAGTGAAAGGACGAGGTTCCGAGCAGGAGGGGTCATTGTCCAGTTTTGCCTTTGTCGCGGCGGCTCTTGGGGGGTAGGTGCTTGTTCTTGCCAGACTGGGAGCTGGGCCGTTTGAGCCCGGGGGGAGTACGAGTGGGCAAGGTCAGTTATCCATGACCTCGAGAGCCCGCTCGCGTAGGGGACACGAGGTCAGCGGTTCGAGGGCCGGCTGACCGTCCCCTCCCCCTCCTGACAAAGGAGCACACTCTGGCAGGGAGTGCATTTACCCCATTAGGTTTTCTGTATAAATAAATAGCCGCGGCCATTTTACCTCCAGCTCCCGTTTCCTGTCTTTATTTGTACGTTGCATGTGGGTACAAGGCGGGGGGAGAGGGGAACCGCCTGGAACCTCCCTGGTCATGTTTTTCTGCAAGTAAAAATCTGCCTATATACTGTATATCTTGGGAGAAAACAGATACCCAAAGATGAGACTGAAAATTACTGAACTCAGGCAGAAAAACAAATTCTGTTGCTGAAGCGGAGGGATTGCACCTAGCAAATAAATGGTGTATAGCAAATAGACCTTTTTACCTAGCAACTGCACAATCTTGTATACCTGATAAAAGAAAATGCATGCACAGTACTGCTGATATTGATAAAAAAAATTAGCCAAGAAAGAAAAGTCTACAGAGATGCCTGTGAGAGCTACGACCTCTACAAGCAAAATATGCCCATCTGTAGGACTACCACAATTGGGGGTTCTAGCAAATACAGTGGCAACAGCTGCAATAGCGCCTCCTGAGGTCAGGAAGAAAATTACACCTGATAGCCTAAAAATGGAGGACAAGATGCAGCGTTCCTGTAATGAACCTTACCCCACGGAAGAGTGGCCCTTCCAGTCCAATAAAGAGGAAGACATCTCTTACGGGGAACCCGAACCGAGTCACACCCACAAAACACCCCAAGAATGGTGGGGGTGTCTGAACTCGACACGAACCGAAAAGACCGCTCCCTTTGACGAATATGATCAGCAGGAGAAAGAGCGGGAGCAGTGGATCACCGAATATTTCTGTCAGCTAAAGCAGCTGCAAGAAAAGCCTGACGTATATAATGAAGCTGCTAAAACTTCAAATGAAGATGGAGACCCCAGTATCCCTGAAGGGACGGTGTCATCCAAATCAAAAAGGCGGAAAAAGAACAAGAAAAGCGGTTCTTCACTTACCGTGGAAGTAACAGACACGTCCGCAGATCCTGTGGAGAAAAAGGGGGACCGAGTTGCCCTGCAGCCTAGAAAAAATGGAGAATTCGTCCCACGGTTAACCGAATATCCAGAGGGCCCAAAGCAGAAGTCGGGTACCCCAAAGAAGTGTCTGTCCGGTGCCAACAGTGTGGAACCCTCAACCAACCATCCCAGGGAAGTGGAGCCGCAACCAGTGTGTGACGATCCCTTGACCAGCCCTGAAGACGCCCTGAAAATTGCCAGGCGTGACTGTGATCTACTTCGATAACAATTGAAACTTGAGAGAGCAGATAATGCTGAGTTACAGATGGCGGTGCTCACAATGTACTCTGAATCTGGAACAGAATTGGACGATCTCAAGACTGAGCTAGATACTGCAAAGGCTACTATTTCCACCATGGATGTAAAGCAGAGCCAATCTGACAAAATGGTGGCTACGCTAAAGCGGAAGCATGAGGAGGCACTGAAGCAGATGACAGTCTTCCAGCAAGAGGTCCACACTCTGCGCATAGAGTTGAATGCCTCACAACAGGAGGTCAACAGTGTCCGGATAGAAGTGGACGTATCTCAGAAAGAGGTTCAGACACTCCGCAGAGCACTGGATGCCTCACATCATGAGACCAACAGCTGCCGCACAGACCTGGAAGTTTCCAGAAAGGAACTACACAGTCTCACTGAGGAGCTGGACATTGCTAAAGAAACTATTGGTAATCTTGATATAGATCTCAAAGTCGCTCAGAAGGAGCTTCAGACCCTCAACCTAGAGAAGGAAGTCTCACGCCAGGAGATTGTCATTCTCAAAGCAGATGTGCGTAAATGGAAGGAGGACTGCAAAGAGGCCCTGAAGAATACAGAGACTGAAAAAAGAGAAAATTCAAGATTAAAAACAGAAAACTTAAAACTGAAAGAAGAAAATTTTCAGTTGACAGAAGAAGTCAAGGAAAAGTTTAAAGCAGAGCACCGACTGCAGAACCAACTGCAAGATCTGCGTACGCACCTCGAGAAGGCAGAGGAGCAGCAGCGAACTCTGCAGGATGACAATCTGCAGGCTGTTAAAGAAATTCAAGTGCTGCAGGAACGTCTGATGACCCAGTATGTCCCCGCAAAGCAGCATGAGAAACTGAAGGCTACCCTGAGCATCACCAAAGCAACGCTAAAAGCCAAGCTTAGAACCCAGGTGACCCGGCACAAAAGGGACCACAAGAAGGTCCAGAAACTGAAACAAGTAACTGTGGCCCAAGCAAAGAAGTTCATAGTGCTTCACAATGCAATAAAAATGTGGAGGCAAGCTCAGAGATAGCAAAGCATGCAGATAAATTCCCTGAGAAGAGACTTGCAAGACGCACTCAAAAAACAGGGATCCCTCGCGGATGAGATTACAGTCCTACAAGGTCAAGTATTGACCCTGACTAAGCATCAGTATCCCAAAGCCTCAAAAACCCATGAAGACAAGGGTACAGTGAGAGCTGGGAATACCGCTCATCTGAAAGACAAGGTTGCAAAATTTGAACCCCCTAAACAAGCACTAGCAAAACCTTCAGCCACCCAGCAGGCAACAAAAGAAGGTACACGTGCTGAATTAAAACCAGAAGAATCCTTAGCTGATGAAGCTGAAAAGATGGGACATTCTCTGGAAGTGGGTGTGGAATTGCAACTTAATCAAAAAGGGGCTGTTTTTAAACGCTCTGCAACTGCTGCCATGCAGTCTGCCTACAATAAGACGAGCACCCGACGCAAGGGAAATCTCATGACCGCGCACGCAGAAAAGAGACTATACTTGGAGAAAGTCCTCCTCGAGCGACTGAGGGGTGCTGATCTCAAACACCTTCGGGAGGAGACACGAATAAACTGGAGAAAGGGCTCCAATCCCAACGGGACTGAGGGTTCTCTTCCTCCATCCACTCTCATTCAAGTCACAGAGATATCTAGAATGAGAGTGGAAGGATGGGCTTTGGCCGTGGTAAGCCCGAGCTTCCCACAAACAGGGGATGTATGTAACAGGGGACTTATCCCTGTTCAGTAATGTGCCTTTAATCCAGCAGTGTGGTGGTTAACCTCTGGTAGTTAATTACTAAACACCACCTGCCTGATTGAGATTGTTTACAAAAACCTGTCTGTTCAGACAGGAAGTGACTCTCTCCTTAGCTCTGACTGAGAGCTGACCCTTGGAGCTGACCAGTCTTGAGCTCTGCCCAGCAGAGCTGATTTCAAGACACAGGGAAAACTACTGCACCTGAAGCTGAACCAGGAAGTGAGATTTTCCCTCCAAGAAACAGATAAGACTTTTATTCTTAAGAGACTGCTTATATCTGCTTATTGCATGTTATATGTTTTGGGGCTGCGAGAACTGCTTGACTAAGGGAGATGTGAATTATTGCATAGTGTTTCACTAGAAATACTCCCAAGTGAATAGAAGCTTTGTTCCCCCCCCTGTGTTTGGATGAATTTCCTGATGAAAAGGAAAAGGCACATTATTATTATAATTTCACATTATAAACGACTCCCAGTGTGTACCTCTGTGAACGTCCGTCTACAGTTACATTACAATAACAGAGTTATACAGCGAATTCACAGACAATTCATGGACAGATAGAGTTGGAGAATTGGGTACAAGGGATAAAGGACTTGTGAGTTTCAGATTGAAATAGAGCAGCTTTAACATCACCAAATATCAGCAAACATCTCACACCCTTTGGCTGCGCCAAAGGCTGTCCGCCTTTTGGGCAACGCAGATGTAAACTGGGGTGGTTGAAATTCAATGCAGCTGTGAACACAAAGTTATTTGTGTCCTCTTGGCTCATTAACATTCCAGTGGGTGGGGTTGATGTTCCACAGCAATATACCGTTGTATACAGGTCTGTGGTTACCGGTGCTGTGTATATACAGGTGTGTGGTTACCTGTGCTGTGTATATACAGGTTTGTGGTTACCTGTGCTGTGTATATACAGTACAGGTTTGTGGTTACTGGTGCTTTGTATATAAATGTGTACACAAGTTTGAGTTTACCTGTGTTATCTATATATAGGTGTGTGGTTACCGGTACTGTGTATATACAGTTGTATACAGGTGTGTGGTTACCTGTCCTGTGTAAATAGAAGTGTGTGATTACCGGTTCTGTGTGTATATATAGGTGTGTGATTACCGGTGCTGTGTAAATATAGGTGTGTGATTACCGGTGCTGTGTATAAACAGGTGTGTGGTTACCAGTGCTGTGTATATACAGGTGTGTGGTTACCTGTGCTGTGTATAAACAGATGTGTGGTTACCTGTGCTGTGTATACACAGATGTGTGGTTACCGGTGCTGTGTATATACAGGTGTGTGATTACCTGTGCTGTGTATATACAGCTGTGTGGTTACCTGTGCTGTGTATATACACAGTTGTGTGTTTACCTGTGCTGTGTATATACACAGGTGTGTGTGGTTACTTGTGCTGTGTATATACACAGGTTTGTGTGGTTACCTGTGCTGTGTATATACATTGGTGTGTGTGGTTACCTGTGTTGTGTATATACACAGGTGTTTGTGTGGTTACCTGTGCTGTGTATATACACAGGTGTGTGTGATTACCTGTGCTGTGTATATACACAGGTGTGTGGGGTTACCTGTGCTGTGTATATACACAGGTGTGTGTGTGTGTGTGGTTTCCTGTGCTGTGTATATACACAGATGTGTGTGATTACCTGTGCTGTGTATATACACAGGTGTGTGTGGTTACCTGTGCTGTGTATATACACAGATGTGTGTGATTACAGTACCTGTGCTGTGTATATACGTAGGTGTGTGTGTGGTTACCTGTGCTGTGTATACACACAGGTGTGTGTGGTTACCTGTGCTGTGTATATACACAGGTGTGTGTGGTTACCTGTGCTGTGTATATACACACAGGTGTGTGTGGTTACCTGTGCTGTGTATACACACAGGTGTGTGTGGTTACCTGTGCTGTGTATATACACAGGTGTGTGGTTACCTGTGCTGTGTATACACACAGGTTTGTGTGGTTACCTGTGCTGTGTATACACACAGGTGTGTGGTTACCTGTGTTTGAGGAGCAGGGCTCTCATCACGTTGGCTCGGTCCTCAGATTTGATCTGGTCGCTAATTATCATTTGTTCAACCACCTGATGAGCGATTCCAGGCAGCGTCCTCTGATCCAGGTCTAGAAGCACAGCGCCTGGGGAGGGGGGAGAGGTCAGCACCTGGGGAGGGGGGAGAGGTCAGCGCCTGGGGAGTGGGGAGAGGTCAGCACCTGGGGAGGGGGGAGGGGTCAGCGCCTGGGGAGGGGGGAGGGGTCAGCGCCTGGGGAGTGGGGAGAGGCCAGCACCTGGGGAGGGGGGAGAGGTCAGCGCATGGGGAGTGGGGAGAGGTCAGCACCTGGGGAGGGGGGAGAGGTCAGCTCCTGGGGAGGGGGGGGAGGTAGTGAGAGATCAGTGCCAGGGGGGGAGCAGGGGGAGATCAGCGCCTGGGGGGGAGCAGGGGCAGATCAGCGCTTGGGGGCAGAGCAGGGGGAGATCAGCGCCTGGGGGGGAGCAGGGGAAGATCAGCGCTTGGGGGCAGAGCAGGGGGAGATCAGCGCTTGAGGGCAGAGCAGGGGCAGATCAGCGCTTGAGGGCAGAGCAGGGGCAGATCAGCGCTTGAGGGCAGAGCAGGGGCAGATCAGAGCTTAGGGGCAGATCAGCGCTTGGGGGCAGAGCAGGGGCAGATCAAGCGCCTGTGGGGGAGAAGGGGGAGATCAGCGCTTGTGGGGGAGAAGGGGGAGATCAGCACTTGGGAGGGAGCAGGGGGATATCAGCAGCTGGGGGGGAGCAGGAGGAGATCAGCATTTGGGGGGGGCAGGGGGAGATCAGCGCTTGGGGGAGCAGGGGGAGATCAGCATCGGGGAGGAGCAGGGGGAGATCAGCATCGGGGGGAGCAGAGGGAGATCAGCGCTTGGGGGGAGCAGGGGGAGATCAGCATTGGGGGGGAGCAGGGGGAGATCAGCGCTTGGGGGGGAGCAGGGGGAGATCAGCATCGGGGGGGAGCAGGGGGAGATCAGCGCTAGGGGGGGAGCAGAGGGAGATCAGCATTTGGGGGAGGAGCAGGGGGAGATCAGCATCGGGGGGGAGCAGGGGGAGATCAGCGCTTGGGGGGGAGCAGGGGGAGATCAGCGCTTGGGGGGGAGCAGGGGGAGATCAGCGCTAGGGGGGGTGCAGGGGGAGATCAGCGCTTGGGGGGAGCAGGGGGAGATCAGCATTTGGGGGGGAGCAGGAGGAGATCAGCGCTTGGGGAGGAGCAGGGGGAGATCAGCGCTTGGGGGGAGCAGGGGGAGATCAGCATTTGGGGGAGGAGCAGGGGGAGATCAGCGCTTGGGGAGGAGCAGGGGGAGATCAGCATCAGGGGGAGAGCAGGGGGAGATCAGCATCGGGGGGGTGCAGGGGGAGATCAGCATCGGGGGGGAGCAGGGGGAGATCAGCATTTGGGGGGGATCAGGAGGAGATCAGCGCTTGGGGGAGGAGCAGGGGGAGATCAGCGCTTGGGGGGAGCAGGGGGAGATCAGCATTTGGGGGAGGAGCAGGGGGAGATCAGCATCGGGGGGGAGCAGGGGGAGATCAGTGCTAGGGGGGGAGCAGCGGGAGATCAGCGCTTGGGGGGAGCAGGGGGAGATCAGCATCAGGAGGGGGAGCAGAGGGAGATCAGCGCTTGGGGGGGAGCAGGGGGAGATCAGCATCGGGGGGGAGCAGAGGGAGATCAGCATTTGGGGGAGGAGCAGGGGGAGATCAGCATCGGGGGGGAGCAGGGGGAGATCAGCATCGGGGGGGAGCAGGGGGAGATCAGCGCTAGGGGGGGAGCAGGGGGAGATCAGCGCTAGGGGGGGAGCAGCGGGAGATCAGCGCTTGGGGGGAGCAGGGGGAGATCAGCATCAGGAAGGGTAGCAGAGGGAGATCAGCGCTTGGGGGGAGCAGGGGGAGATCAGCATCGGGGGGGAGCAGAGGGAGATCAGCATTTGGGGGAGGAGCAGGGGGAGATCAGCATCGGGGGGGAGCAGGGGGAGATCAGCATCAGGGGGGAGCAGGGGGAGATCAGCGCTAGGGGGGGAGCAGGGGGAGATCAGCATCGGGGGGGAGCAGGGGGAGATCAGCATCGGGGGGGAGCAGGGGGAGATCAGCGCTAGGGGGGGAGCAGCGGGAGATCAGCGCTTGGGGGGAGCAGGGGGAGATCAGCATCAGGAGGGGGAGCAGAGGGAGATCAGCATTTGGGGGAGGAGCAGGGGGAGATCAGCATCGGGGGGGAGCAGGGGGAGATCAGCGCTTGGGGGGGAGCAGGGGGAGATCAGCGCTTGGGGGGGAGCAGGGGGAGATCAGCGCTAGGGGGGGTGCAGGGGGAGATCAGCGCTTGGGGGGAGCAGGAGGAGATCAGCATTTGGGGGGGAGCAGGAGGAGATCAGCGCTTGGGGGAGGAGCAGGGGGAGATCAGCGCTTGGGGGGAGCAGGGGGAGATCAGCATCAGGGGGAGAGCAGGGGGAGATCAGCATTGGGGGAGAGCAGGGGGAGATCAGCGCTAGGGGGGGAGCAGCGGGAGATCAGCGCTTGGGGGGAGCAGGGGGAGATCAGCATCAGGAGGGGGAGCAGCGGGAGATCAGTGTCGGGGGAAGATCAGCATCGGGGGGAGATCAGCGTCGGGGGGGGGAGATCAGCGTCGGGGGGTGGGGGGCAATCGGAAGAGAGATCAGCGTTGGGGGGGGCAATCGGAAGAGAGATCAGCGTTGGGGGTGAGGGGTCAATCGGAAGAGAGATCAGCGTCGGGGGTGAGGGAGCAATCGGAAGAGAGATCAGCGTCGGGGGGTGGGCAATCGGAAGAGAGATCAGGGTTGGGGGGGTGGCGAATCGGAAGAGAGATCAGCTTTGGGGGGCAATCGGAAGAGAGATCAGCGTTGGTGGGGGGGCAATCGGAAGAGAGATCAGCGTTGGGGGGGGCAATCAGAAGAGAGATCAGCATTGGGGGGTGGCCAATCGGAAGAGAGATCAGCGTTGGGGGGAGCAATCGGAAGAGAGATCAGTGTTGGGGGGCAATCGGAAGAGAGATCAGCATTGGGGAAGCAATCGGAAGAGAGATCAGCATTGGGGGGCAATCGGAAGAGAGATTAGCATTGGGGGGACAATTGGAAAAGAGATCAGCGTTGGGGGGGCAATTGGAAGCGAGATAAGCATTTGGGGGGCAATTGGAAGAGAGATCAGCGTTTGGGGGGCAATTGGAAGAGAGATCAGCGTTTGGGGGGCAATTGGAAGAGAGATCAGTGTTTGGGGGGCAATCGGAAGAGAGATCAGCGTCAGGGAGGTGGGCAATCGGAAGAGAGATCAGCGTTGGGGGGGCAATCAGAAGACAGATCAGCATTTGGGGGTGGAAGGGCAATCGGAGAGAGATCAGCATTTGGGGGTGGAAGGGCAATCGGAAGAGAGATCAGCGTCGGGGGGTGGAAGGGCAATCGGAAGACAGATCAGCGTCGGGGGGTGGAAGGGCAATCGGAAGAGAGATCAGCGTCGGGAGTGGAAGGGCAATCGGAAGAGAGATCAGCGTCGGGAGTGGAAGGGCAATCGGAAGAGAGATCAGCGTCGGGAGTGGAAGGGCAATCGGAAGAGAGATCAGCGTCGGGGGTGGAAGGGCAATCGGAAGAGAGATCAGCGTCGGGGGGGGGGAAGGGCAATCGGAAGACAGATCAGCGTCGGGGGGTGGAAGGGCAATCGGAAGAGAGATCAGCGTCGGGAGTGGAAGGGCAATCGGAAGACAGATCAGCGTCGGGGGGTGGAAGGGCAATCGGAAGAGAGATCAGCGTCGGGGGGTGGAAGGGCAATCGGAAGAGAGATCAGCGTCGGGGGGTGGAAGGGCAATCGGAAGAGAGATCAGCGTGGGGGGGGGGGTGGAAGGGCAATCGGAAGAGAGATCAGCGTCGGGGGGGGGCGGTGGAAGGGCAATCGGAAGAGAGATCAGCGTCGGGGGTGGAAGGGCAAACGGAAGAGAGATCAGCGTCGGGGGGTGGAAGGGCAATCGGAAGAGAGATCAGCGTCGGGGGGTGGAAGGGCAATCGGAAGAGAGATCAGCGTCGGGGGTGGAAGGGCAATCGGAAGAGAGATCAGCGTCGGGGGGTGGAAGGGCAATCGGAAGAGAGATCAGTGTCGGGGGGTGGAAGGGCAATCGGAAGAGAGATCAGCGTCGGGGGGTGGAAGGGCAATCGGAAGAGAGATCAGCGTCGGGGTGGAAGGGCAATCGGAAGAGAGATCAGCGTCGGGGGGTGGAAGGGCAATCGGAAGAGAGATCAGCATTGGGGGGGGGGCAATCGGAAGAGAGATCAGCGTCGGGGGGGGGCAATCGGAAGAGAGATCAGCGTCGGGGGGGCAATCGGAAGAGAGATCAGCGTCGGGGGGGGCAATCGGAAGAGATTTCAGCGTCGGGGTGGAAGGGCAATCGGAAGAGAGATCAGCGTCGGGGGGTGGAAGGGCAATTGGAAGAGAGATCAGCGTTGGGAGTGGAAGGGCAATCGGAAGAGAGATCAGCGTTGGGGGTGGAAGGGCAATCGGAAGAGAGATCAGCGTCGGGGGGTGGAAGAGCAATCGGAAGAGAGATCAGCGTCGGGGGGTGGAAGGGCAATCGGAAGAGAGATCAGCGTTGGGGGGGGGGCAATCGGAAGAGAGATCAGCGTCGGGGGGGGGGCAATCGGAAGAGAGATCAGCGTCGGGGGGGCAATCGGAAGAGAGATCAGCGTCGGGGGGGGGGCAATCGGAAGAGAGATCATCGTCGGGGGGGGGCAGTCGGAAGAGAGATCAGCGTCGGGGGGGGCAATCGGAAGAGAGATCAGCGTCGGGAGTGGAAGGGCAATCGGAAGAGAGATCAGCGTTGGGGTGGAAGGGCAATCGGAAGAGAGATCAGCGTCGGGGGGGGCAATCGGAAAAGAGATCAGCATCGGGGGGGGGCAATCGAAAGAGAGATCAGCGTCGGGGGGGGGGCAATCGGAAGAGAGATCAGCGTCGGAGGGTGGAAGGGCAATCGGAAGAGAGATCAGCGTCGGGGGGGGCAATCGGAAGAGAGATCAGCGTCGGGAGTGGAAGGGCAATCCCCTTGCACACTCCCGCCACACGCATACACATGCCCAGCCCCTCGCACACTCCCGCCCCGCCCCTTGCACACTCCCGCCACTCGCATACACGTGCCCCGCCCCTCGCACACTCGTGCCCCTTGCACACTCCTGCCCCGCCCCTCGCACACTCCCACCCCTCGCACACTCCTGCCCCTCGCACACTCCCGCCCCGTCCCTCGCACACTCCCGCCCCGTCCCTCGCACACTCGTGCCGTCCCTCGCACACTCGTGCCCCGCCCCTTGCACACTCCCGCCCCTCGCACACTCCCGCCCCTTGCACACTGGTGCCCTGCCCCTCTCACACTCCCGCCCTTCGCACACTCCCGCCCCTCGCACACTGCCGCCCTTTGCACACTCGTGCCCAGCCCCTCTCACACTCCCGCCCCTTGCACACTCGTGCCCTGCCCCTCTCACACTCCCGCCCCTTGCACACTCGTGCCCTGCCCCTCTCACACTCCCACCCCTCGCACACTCCCGCCCCTTGCACACTCGTGCCCTGCCCCTCTCACACTCCCGCCCCTTGCACACTCGTGCCCTGCCCCTCTCACACTCCCGTACACTCGCACACTCCCGCCCCTCACCATGAGCCAGTGTGCGCCTGAGCTCCAGCAGGCTGCGGAAGCTGAGTGAGGCCACGTGGGGTTTCCCCCATTGGTCGGTTTCCACCTCCACATCTTCCTCAAACTTTATCCAGCGCGCGGTCTCTTTCCACTGCATCTCCTGCCGCTTATCCAGGACCAACTCATTCAGCTCCACAAACACCTGGGGGAGAACGGGGGGAGCGTGAGGGAGGGGGAGCAGAGGGAGGGGGAGCGCGGTCTCCTTCCACTGCATCTCCTGCCGCTTATCCAGGACCAACTCATTCAGCTCCACAAACACCTGGGGGAGAACGGGGGGAGCGTGAGGGAGGGGGAGGAGAGGGAGGGGGAGCGCGGTCTCTTTCCACTGCATCTCCTGCCGCTTATCCAGGACCAACTCATTCAGCTCCACAAACACCTGGGGGAGAACGGGGGGAGCGTGAGGGAGGGGGAGCAGAGGGAGGGGGAGCGCGGTCTCCTTCCACTGCATCTCCTGCCGCTTATCCAGGACCAACTCATTCAGCTCCACAAACACCTGGGGGAGAACGGGGGGAGCGTGAGGGAGGGGGAGGAGAGGGAGGGAGAGCGCGGTCTCCTTCCACTGCATCTCCTGCCGCTTATCCAGGACCAACTCATTCAGCTCCACAAACACCTGGGGGAGAACGGGGGGAGCGTGAGGGAGGGGGAGCAGAGGGAGGGGGAGCGCGGTCTCCTTCCACTGCATCTCCTGCCGCTTATCCAGGACCAACTCATTCAGCTCCACAAACACCTGGGGGAGAACGGGGGGAGCGTGAGGGAGGGGGAGGAGAGGGAGGGGGAGCGCGGTCTCTTTCCACTGCATCTCCTGCCGCTTATCCAGGACCAACTCATTCAGCTCCACAAACACCTGGGGGAGAACGGGGGGAGCGTGAGGGAGGGGGAGCAGAGGGAGGGGGAGCGCGGTCTCTTTCCACTGCATCTCCTGCCGCTTATCCAGGACCAACTCATTCAGCTCCACAAACACCTGGAGGAGAACGGGGGGAGCGTGAGGGAGGGGGAGCAGAGGGAGGGGGAGCGCGGTCTCCTACCACTGCATCTCCTGCCGCTTATCCAGGACCAACTCATTCAGCTCCACAAACACCTGGGGGAGAACGGGGGGAGCGTGAGGGAGGGGGAGCAGAGGGAGGGGGAGCAGAGGGAGGGGGAGCGCGGTCTCTTTCCACTGCATCTCCTGCCGCTTATCCAGGACCAACTCATTCAGCTCCACAAACACCTGGGGGAGAACGGGGGGAGCGTGAGGGAGGGGGAGGAGAGGGAGGGGGAGCGCGGTCTCTTTCCACTGCATCTCCTGCCGCTTATCCAGGACCAACTCATTCAGCTCCACAAACACCTGGGGGAGAACGGGGGGAGCGTGAGGGAGGGGGAGCAGAGGGAGGGGGAGCGCGGTCTCTTTCCACTGCATCTCCTGCCGCTTATCCAGGACCAACTCATTCAGCTCCACAAACACCTGGGGGAGAACGGGGGGAGCGTGAGGGAGGGGGAGCAGAGGGAGGGGGAGCGCGGTCTCCTTCCACTGCATCTCCTGCCGCTTATCCAGGACCAACTCATTCAGCTCCACAAACACCTGGGGGAGAACGGGGGGAGCGTGAGGGAGGGGGAGGAGAGGGAGGGGGAGCGCGGTCTCTTTCCACTGCATCTCCTGCCGCTTATCCAGGACCAACTCATTCAGCTCCACAAACACCTGGGGGAGAACGGGGGGAGCGTGAGGGAGGGGGAGCAGAGGGAGGGGGAGCGCGGTCTCTTTCCACTGCATCTCCTGCCGCTTATCCAGGACCAACTCATTCAGCTCCACAAACACCTGGGGGAGAACGGGGGGAGCGTGAGGGAGGGGGAGGAGAGGGAGGGGGAGCGCGGTCTCCTTCCACTGCATCTCCTGCCGCTTATCCAGGACCAACTCATTCAGCTCCACAAACACCTGGGGGAGAACGGGGGGAGCGTGAGGGAGGGGGAGGAGAGGGAGGGGGAGCGCGGTCTCTTTCCACTGCATCTCCTGCCGCTTATCCAGGACCAACTCATTCAGCTCCACAAACACCTGGGGGAGAACGGGGGGAGCGTGAGGGAGGGGGAGGAGAGGGAGGGGGAGCGCGGTCTCTTTCCACTGCATCTCCTGCCGCTTATCCAGGACCAACTCATTCAGCTCCACAAACACCTGGGGGAGAACGGGGGGAGCGTGAGGGAGGGGGAGCAGAGGGAGGGGGAGCGCGGTCTCTTTCCACTGCATCTCCTGCCGCTTATCCAGGACCAACTCATTCAGCTCCACAAATACCTGGGGGAGAACGGGGGGAGCGTGAGGGAGGGGGAGCAGAGGGAGGGGGAGCGCGGTCTCTTTCCACTGCATCTCCTGCCGCTTATCCAGGACCAACTCATTCAGCTCCACAAACACCTGGGGGAGAACGGGGGGAGCGTGAGGGAGGAGCAGAGGGAGGGGGAGCGCGGTCTCCTTCCACTGCATCTCCTGCCGCTTATCCAGGACCAACTCATTCAGCTCCACAAACACATGGGGGAGAACGGGGGGAGCGTGAGGGAGGGGGAGGAGAGGCAGGGGGAGCGCGGTCTCTTTCCACTGCAACTCCTGCCGCTTATCCAGGACCAACTCATTCAGCTCCACAAACACCTGGGGGAGAACGGGGGGAGCGTGAGAGAGGGGGAGCAGAGGGAGGGGGAGCAGAGGGAGGGGGAGCGCGGTCTCCTTCCACTGCATCTCCTGCCGCTTATCCAGGACCAACTCATTCAGCTCCACAAACACCTGGGGGAGAACGGGGGGAGCGTGAGGGAGGGGGAGCCGAGGGAGGGGGAGCGCGGTCTCTTTCCACTGCATCTCCTGCCGCTTATCCAGGACCAACTCATTCAGCTCCACAAACACATGGGGGAGAACGGGGGGAGCGTGAGGGAGGGGGAGGAGAGGGAGGGGGAGCGCGGTCTCCTTCCACTGCATCTCCTGCCGCTTATCCAGGACCAACTCATTCAGCTCCACAAACACCTGGGGGAGAACGGGGGGAGCGTGAGGGAGGGGGAGCAGAGGGAGGGGGAGCGCGGTCTCCTTCCACTGCATCTCCTGCCGCTTATCCAGGACCAACTCATTCAGCTCCACAAACACCTGGGGGAGAACGGGGGGAGCGTGAGGGAGGGGGAGCAGAGGGAGGGGGAGCAGAGGGAGGGGGAGCGCGGTCTCCTTCCACTGCATCTCCTGCCGCTTATCCAGGACCAACTCATTCAGCTCCACAAACACCTGGGGGAGAACGGGGGGAGGGTGAGGGAGGGGGAGCAGAGGGAGGGAGAGCGCGGTCTCCTTCCACTGCATCTCCTGCCGCTTATCCAGGACCAACTCATTCAGCTCCACAAACACGTGGGGGAGAACGGGGGGAGGGTGAGGGAGGGGGAGGAGAGGGAGGGGGAGCGCGGTCTCCTTCCACTGCATCTCCTGCCGCTTATCCAGGACCAACTCATTCAGCTCCACAAACACCTGGGGGAGAACGGGGGGAGCGTGAGGGAGGGGGAGGAGAGGGAGGGGGAGCGCGGTCTCCTTCCACTGCATCTCCTGCCGCTTATCCAGGACCAACTCATTCAGCTCCACAAACACCTGGGGGAGAACGGGGGGAGCGTGAGGGAGGGGGAGCAGAGGGAGGGGGAGCAGAGGGAGGGGGAGCAGAGGGAGGGGGAGCGCGGTCTCTTTCCACTGCATCTCCTGCCGCTTATCCAGGACCAACTCATTCAGCTCCACAAACACCTGGGGGAGAACGGGGGGAGCGTGAGGGAGGGGGAGCAGAGGGAGGGGGAGCGCGGTCTCCTTCCACTGCATCTCCTGCCGCTTATCCAGGACCAACTCATTCAGCTCCACAAACACCTGGGGGAGAACGGGAGGAGCGTGAGGGAGGGGGAGCAGAGGGAGGGGGAGCGCGGTCTCTTTCCACTGCATCTCCTGCCGCTTATCCAGGACCAACTCATTCAGCTCCACAAACACCTGGGGGAGAACGGGGGGAGCGTGAGGGAGGGGGAGGAGAGGGAGGGGGAGCGCGGTCTCCTTCCACTGCATCTCCTGCCGCTTATCCAGGACCAACTCATTCAGCTCCACAAACACCTGGGGGAGAACGGGGGGAGCGTGAGGGAGGGGGAGCAGAGGGAGGGGGAGCGCGGTCTCCTTCCACTGCATCTCCTGCCGCTTATCCAGGACCAACTCATTCAGCTCCACAAACACCTGGGGGAGAACGGGGGGAGCGTGAGGGAGGGGGAGCCGAGGGAGGGGGAGCGCGGTCTCTTTCCACTGCATCTCCTGCCGCTTATCCAGGACCAACTCATTCAGCTCCACAAACACCTGGGGGAGAACGGGGGGAGCGTGAGGGAGGGGGAGGAGAGGGAGGGGGAGCGTGGTCTCCTTCCACTGCATCTCCTGCCGCTTATCCAGGACCAACTCATTCAGCTCCACAAACACCTGGGGGAGAACGGGGGGAGCGTGAGGGAGGAGCAGAGGGAGGGGGAGCGCGGTCTCCTTCCACTGCATCTCCTGCCGCTTATCCAGGACCAACTCATTCAGCTCCACAAACACCTGGGGGAGAACGGGGAGGCGTGAGAGAGGGGGAGCAGAAGGAGGGGGAGCGCGGTCTCCTTCCACTGCATCTCCTGCCGCTTATCCAGGACCAACTCATTCAGCTCCACAAACACCTGGGGGAGAACGGGGGGATGGTGAGGGAGGGGGAGCAGAGGGAGGGGGGGAAGAGGGGGGAGGAGAGGGAGGGGGAAGGGGAAGAGGGGCGGGGAGAGGGGAGGGAGGGAGAGATGGGGAGGGAGGGAGGGAGGGGAGAGACGGGGAGGGAGGGAGGGGGGAGGGTAAGAGGGGCGGGGAGGGACGGGGAGAGGGGAGGGAGAAGGAGGGGGAGTTGCAGTGTCACGCCTTGTGCGATTGCAGCGCCACGCTCTTGCTTACCTCGTGCGGTTGCAGTGCCACGCTCTTGCTTACCTCGTGCGGTTGCAGTGCCACGCTCTTGCTTACCTCGTGCGATTGCAGCGCCACGCTCTTGCTTACCTTGTGCGGTTGCAGTGCCACTCTCTTGCTTACCTCGTGTGGTTGCAGTGCCACGCTCTTGCTTGCCTCGTGCGGTTGCAGTGCCACGCTCTTGCTTACCTCGTGTGGTTGCAGTGCCACGCTCTTGCTTAACTCGTGCGGTTGCAGTGCCACGCTCTTGCTTACCTCGTGCGGTTGCAGTGCCACGCTGTCATGGGAGAGGGGGTTTGGCCCGGTATTAAAGGGGTTACACCCCATTTGGCCACCCCCTGCTCTCACTTGGGAAGCAAGGGGTTAACTGGACTGCGGTCCAGTAATGTGTTTTTACCCTGCTTCAGCAACCAAATGTATATTCCCCTGTAAATGTGTATTGTTCCCATTCCAGTGTTGGCACCAATACACACTGGGATTGATGCGGGAGGGAATGGGTTAATGTTAATTCAGTGTTTATAGCCCTTTGTTCCCTTTTCCTGTCTTTTCAGGCTCCATTTTGCAGCCTCCCATAGTTCGCCATTGCAGCTCCATGCATTCCAATGGCGTATCTGGCGGTTTTGGGCCTGTTTCCAGTGAAGACCAGCAGGTGGCGTCCGAGAGGAGGAGCGGCGGTTTCCCATTGTAAGTCAATGGGGCCCTTGACTTCAATGGGGATTCCTCGACGCCATCCAAACCGGAAAACCGCAAGAGCGGATACAATGTCTTTAAAAAGAGCTTTTATCACTACAAGTTCAAGGTCAATTACAATTGGCGTGGGTACCTTAGGCTCTAGGGCACCCAGAAATAAAATTATTTTTGCCCCTAGCTCCTAGGCACCCCCACACACGACCACCACCGGGTCCAAGAATGAGGGACCCCCCGGTAAAGGGTCGAGCTCAGCAGGAGGGTCGTGCCATTGACTCTAATGGCGGAGCGGAGGTCCCATTGAATCCAATGGCGGCGCTGGCCCATGCATTGCCTATGGCGGCGCCGGCCATTGATTCCAATGGGGAAAAACCGCGAGGCGTTAAAACGGCTAAGTCCGAAAGTGTAAAATGTGTAAGCCCATATCTCCGGTTCTGTGAGGACCAGAGGGTTGGGAGTTGGGTCACATGTAGTCACTGTTCCGGCATGACTGCATGGCCATTTCCAGCCCTCTCCGAACAACCAGACGGAGTATGGGCAAATGTGAAAAATTGTGGTTTTCCTATAGACTTCAATGGGGGAGTTGCTCCATTGAAAGCCTATAGCGGCGGAGCCCGTTGATTTCAATGGGAAAGCGTGAAAAGCAGAGATTCATTTTTAGAGCGGAGAATCCTGCATTAAAGTAATAAGAATTGTAACTAGTTTTTTGGTATCTCCGGTTCTGGGGGTCGCAGAGAGCTGAAACTTGGCTACCTTGGAGAGTCACCTCCGGCATGAGGGACTGGCCCAATTCAGCCCACTGGGCCCAACAGAACAGATTATTTTAATATGTGAAGATATTAAAGAGTGAAATGTATTTTGGGTCTGGTATAAAAACTCAGAGCCCATATGGTATGTTAATGGTCAGGGAGGGAGACAAGTGGTCTATCATAAACTCCTGATCAAAGACTCCCCCACCCTGCTTGGGTATGCGAACACAAAGGAATGCAGGACATGGGTACTTGATATTAAGTGTTGTACATCACACCTTGGACAAAGGGTATCCTGGCAAAGCCAGACTTTAAGACGCCAAGCTTGTGGGCGGGGGGTTAGGGAAATAAGCCCCTGATTAGAATAATATCCGGGTATTAAGGTGCCCCTCAGGTGAGGTGGCGAGGAGAGATTGGGTGCAGGTAATTGTTCTCCAATGGCCTGCACTCAATAATAAAGTATAGGATTGGAATTACATATAAACCAGTGTCAGTCCTATACTCAGTGGTCTTCGTGTCTTTTCGTGATGTCTTCATCTGAACCTGTATTGTGGGAGAAATTGCCAATCCTGTATCCTGATGGCTTTCTTGTCCAACCCCTGAAGTAAGTGTATATTTTGCCTGTTATTTGTATATCTTGTGTGTTCACCTTCTTTAAGGAATAAACTATATTTATTATATCTAAGCCGTGTTCAATTCAACCCAGAGATATATTTTGGTGTGTATTATTACAACCTATCACTAGCTACCGTGCCACGCTTACCTCGTGTAATTGCAGTGCCACGCTCTTGCTTACCTCGTGCGGTTGCAGTGCCACGCTCTTGCTTACCTCGTGCGGTTGCAGTGCCACGCTCTTGCTTACCTCGTGCCGTTGCAGTGCCACGCTCTTGCTTACCTCGTGGGGTTGCAGTGCCAAGCTCTTGCTTACCTCGCATGGTTGCCGTGTCACGCTCTTGCTTACCTCGTGTAATTGCAGTGCCACGCTCTTGCTTACCATGTGCGGTTGCAGTGCCACGCTCTTGCTTACCTCGTGCGGTTGCAGTGCCACGCTCTTGCTTACATCGTGCGGTTGCAGTGCCACGCTCTTGCTTACCTCGTGCGGTTGCAGTGCCACGCTCTTGCTTACCTCGTGCGGTTGCAGTGCCACGCTCTTACTTACCTCGTCTAATTGCAGTGCCACGCTCTTGCTTACCTCGTGTAATTGCAGTGCCACGCTCTTGCTTACCTCGTGTGGTTGCAGTGCCACGCTCTTGCTTACCTCGTGCGGTTGCAGTGCCACGCTCTTGCTTACCTCGTGCGGTTGCAGTGCCACACTCTTGCTTACCTCGGGCGGTTGCAGTGCCACGCTCTTGCTTACCTCGTGCGGTTGCAGTGCCACGCTCTTGCTTACCTCATGCGGTTGCAGTGCCACGCTCTTGCTTACCTCATGCGGTTGCAGTTCCACGCTCTTGCTTACCTCGTATGGTTGCAGTGCCACGCTCTTGCTTACCTCGTGCGGTTGCAGTGCCACGCTCTTGCTTACCTTGTGCGGTTGCAGTGCCATGCTCTTGCTTACCTCGTGTAATTGCAGTGCCACGCTCTTGCTTACCTCGTGCGGTTGCAGTGCCACGCTCTTGCTTACCTCGTGCGGTTGCAGTGCCACGCTCTTGCTTACCTCGTGTAATTGCAGTGCCACGCTCTTGCTTACCTTGTGCGGTTGCAGTGCCACGCTCTTGCTTACCTCGTGCGGTTGCAGTGCCACGCTCTTGCTTACCTCGTGCGGTTGCAGTGCCACGCTCTTGCTTACCTCGTGTAATTGCAGTGCCACGCTCTTGCTTACCTCGTGCGGTTGCAGTGCCACGCTCTTGCTTACCTCGTGCGGTTGCAGTGCCACGCTCTTGCTTACCTCGTGCGGTTGCAGTGCCACGCTCTTGCTTACCTTGTGAGGTTTCAGTGCCACGCTCTTGCTTACCTCGCGCGGTTGCAGTGCCACGCTCTTGCTTACCTCGGGCGGTTGCAGTGCCACGCTCTTGCTTACCTCGTGCGGTTGCAGTGCCACGCTCTTGCTTACCTCGGGCGGTTGCAGTGCCACGCTCTTGCTTACCTCGGGCGGTTGCAGTGCCACGCTCTTGCTTACCTCGTGCGGTTGCAGTGCCACGCTCTTGCTTACCTCGTGCGGTTGCAGTGCCACGCTCTTGCTTACCTCGTGTAATTGCAGTGCCACGCTCTTGCTTACCTCGTGTAATTGCAGTGCCACGTTCTTGCTTACCTCTTGCGGTTGCAGTGCCACGCTCTTGATTACCTCGTGCGGTTGCAGTGCCACGCTCTTGCTTACCTCGTGCGGTTGCAGTGCCACGCTCTTGCTTACCTCGTGCGGTTGCAGTGCCACGCTCTTGCTTACCTCGTGCAGTTGCAGTGCCACGCTCTTGCTTACCTCGTGTAATTGCAGTGCCACGCTCTTGCTCACCTCGTGCGGTTGCAGTGCCACGCTCTTGCTTACCTCGTGCGGTTGCAGTGCCACGCTCTTGCTTACCTCGTGCGGTTGCAGTGCCACGCTCTTGCTTACCTCGTGCGGTTGCAGTGCCACGCTCTTGCTTACCTCGTGCGGTTGCAGTGCCACGCTCTTGCTTACCTCGTGTGGTTGCAGTGCCACGCTCTTGCTTACCTCGTGTGGTTGCAGTGCCACGCTCTTGCTTACCTCGTGCGGTTGCAGTGCCACGCTCTTGCTTACCTCGTGTGGTTGCAGTGCCACGCTCTTGCTTACCTTGTGCGGTTGCAGTGCCACGCTCTTGCTTACCTCGTGCGGTTGCAGTGCCACGCTCTTGCTTACCTCGTGCGATTGCAGTGCCACGCTCTTGCTTACCTCGTGCGATTGCAGTGCCACGCTCTTGCTTACCTCGTGCGGTTGCAGTGCCACGCTCTTGCTTACCTCGTGCGATTGCAGTGCCACGCTCTTGCTTACCTCGTGCGGTTGCAGTGCCACGCTCTTGCTTACCTCGTGCGTTTGCAGTGCCACGCTCTTGCTTACCTCGTGCGGTTGCAGTGCCACGCTCTTGCTTACCTCGTGCGATTGCAGTGCCACGCTCTTGCTTACCTCGTGCGATTGCAGTGCCACGCTCTTGCTTACCTCGTGTGGTTGCAGTGCCACGCTCTTGCTTACCTTGTGTGGTTGCAGTGCCACGCTCTTGCTTACCTTGTGCGGTTGCAGTGCCACGCTCTTGCTTACCTCGTGCGGTTGCAGTGCCACGCTCTTGCTTACCTCGTGCGGTTGCAGTGCCACGCTCTTGCTCACCTCGTGCGGTTGCAGTGCCACGCTCTTGCTTACCTCGCGGGGTTGCAGTGCCAAGCTCTTGCTCACCTCGCGCGGTTGCAGTGCCACGCTCTTGCTTACCTCGTGCGATTGCAGTGCCACGCTCTTGCTTACCTCGTGCGGTTGCAGTGCCACGCTCTTGCTTACCTCACGCGGTTGCAGTGCCACGCTCTTGCTTACCTCGCATGGTTGCAGTGCCACGCTCTTGCTTGCCTCGTGCGGTTGCAGTGCCACGCTCTTGCTTACCTCGTGCGGTTGCAGTGCCACGCTCTTGCTTACCTCGTGTGGTTGCAGTGCCACGCTCTTGCTTACCTCGTGCGGTTGCAGTGCCACGCTCTTGCTTACCTCGTGCGGTTGCAGTGCCACGCTCTTGCTTACCTCGTGCGGTTGCAGTGCCACGCTCTTGCTTACCTCGTGGGGTTGCAGTGCCACGCTCTTGCTTACCTCGTGCGGTTGCAGTGCCACGCTCTTGCTTACCTCGTGCGGTTGCAGTGCCACGCTCTTGCTTACCTTGTGCGGTTGCAGTGCCACGCTCTTGCTTACCTCGTGCGGTTGCAGTGCCACGCTCTTGCTTACCTCGTGCGGTTGCAGTGCCACGCTCTTGCTTACCTCGTGCGGTTGCAGTGCCACGCTCTTGCTTACCTCGTGCGGTTGCAGTGCCACGCTCTTGCTTACCTCGTGGGGTTGCAGTGCCACGCTCTTGCTTACCTCGTGCGGTTGCAGTGCCACGCTCTTGCTTACCTTGTGCGGTTGCAGTGCCACGCTCTTGCTTACCTCGTGGGGTTGCAGTGCCACGCTCTTGCTTACCTTGTGCGGTTGCAGTGCCACGCTCTTGCTTACCTTGTGCGGTTGCAGTGCCACGCTCTTGCTTTCCTCGTGCGGTTGCAGTGCCACGCTCTTGCTTTCCTCGTGCGGTTGCAGTGCCACGCTCTTGCTTACCTCGTGCGGTTGCAGTGCCACGCTCTTGCTTACCTCGTGCGGTTGCAGTGCCACGCTCTTGCTTACCTCGTGCGGTTGCAGTGCCACGCTCTTGCTTACCTCGTGCGGTTGCAGTGCCACGCTCTTGCTTTCCTCGTGCGGTTGCAGTGCCACGCTCTTGCTTTCCTCGTGCGGTTGCAGTGCCACGCTCTTGCTTACCTCGTGCGGTTGCAGTGCCACGCTCTTGCTTACCACGTGTAATTGCAGTGCCACGCTCTTGCTTACCTCGTGCGGTTGCAGTGCCACGCTCTTGCTTACCTCGTGGGGTTGCAGTGCCACGCTCTTGCGGTGGCGGACGCTTCGCTCGCTGTGTTCTTTGCCGGTGTGAATCACGTGGCCTTTGCTCTTGCGCACGAGATGTCGCCGTACAGCGGGAAGGTCCTCAAATCGGTGACCTGCGCACGTAAGAGTGTTACTGTGTACACGTCTGTGTGTGTGCGCATCACTGTGTGTGTGTACACGTCTGTGTGTGTGTGCGCATCACTGTGTGTACACGTCTGTGTGTGCGCATCACTGTGTGTGTACACGTCTGTGTGTGTGCGCATCACTGTGTGTGTGTACACGTCTGTGTGTGTGTGCGCATCACTGTGTGTACACGTCTGTGTGTGCGCATCACTGTGTGTGTGCACGTCTGTGTGTGTGTGTGCGCATCACTGTGTGTGTACACGTCTGTGTGTGTGCGCATCACTGTGTGTGTACACGTCTGTGTGTGTGCGCATCACTGTGTGTGTGCGCATCACTGTGTGTACACGTCTGTGTGTGCGCATCACTGTGTGTGTGCACGTCTGTGTGTGTGTGTGCGCATCACTGTGTGTGTGCACGTCTGTGTGTGTGTGCGCATCACTGTGTGTGTACACGTCTGTGTGTGTGTGTACACGTCTGTGTGTGTGCGCATCACTGTGTGTGTGCGCATCACTGTGTGTACACGTCTGTGTGTGCGCGCATCACTGTGTGTGTGCATGTGTGTGTGTGCGCGTCTGTGTGTGTGCACGTCTGTGTGTGTGCGCGTCTGTGTGTGTGCACGTCTGTGTGTGTGCACGTCTGTGTGTGTGCGCGCGTCTGTGTGTGTGCACGTCTGTGTGTGTGCACGTCTGTGTGTGTGCACGTCTGTGTGTGTGCACGTCTGTGTGTGTGCGTGCGTCTGTGTGTGTGCACGTCTGTGTGTGTGCACGTCTGTGTGTGCGCATCACTGTGTGTGTGCGCGTCACTGTGTGTGTGCACGTCTGTGTGTGTGTGCGCAGCACTGTGTGTGTGCACGTCTGTGTGTGTGTGCGCATCACTGTGTGTGTACACGTCTGTGTGTGTGCGCATCACTGTGTGTGTGCGCATCACTGTGTGTACACGTCTGTGTGTGCGCGCATCACTGTGTGTGTGCATGTGCGTGTGTGTGCGCGTCTGTGTGTGTGCACGTCTGTGTGTGTGCACGTCTGTGTGTGTACGCGTCTGTGTGTGTGCACGTCTGTGTGTGTGCACGTCTGTGTGTGTGCGCGCGTCTGTGTGTGTGCACGTCTGTGTGTGTGCACGTCTGTGTGTGTGCGCGTCTGTGTGTGTGCGCACGTCTGTGTGTGTGTGCACGTCTGTGTGTGTGCGCGCGTCTGTGTGTGTGCACGTCTGTGTGTGTGCACGTCTGTGTGTGCGCATCACTGTGTGTGTGCGCGTCACTGTGTGTGTGCACGTCTGTGTGTGTGTGCGCAGCACTGTGTGTGTGCACGTCTGTGTGTGTGTGCGCATCACTGTGTGTGTACACGTCTGTGTGTGTGCACGTCTGTGTGTGTGTGCGCATCACTGTGTGTGTGCACGTCTGTGTGTGTGTGTGCGCATCACTGTGTGTGTACACGTCTGTGTGTGTGCACGTCTGTGTGTGTGCGCATCACTGTGTGTGTGCGCGTCACTGTGTGTGTGCACGTCTGTGTGTGTGTGTGCACGTCTGTGTGTGCGCATCACTGTGTGTGTGCACGTCTGTGTGTGTGTGCGCATCACTGTGTGTGTGCACGTCTGTGTGTGTGCACGTCTGTGTGTGTGTGCGCGTCACTGTGTGTGTGCACGTCTGTGTGTGTGTGCGCATCACTGTGTGTGTACACGTCTGTGTGTGTGTGCGCATCACTGTGTGTGTGCACGTCTGTGTGTGTGCACGTCTGTGTGTGTGTGCACATCACTGTGTGTGTGCGCGTCACTGTGTGTGTGCACGTCTGTGTGTGTGTGCGCATCACTGTGTGTGTGCACGTCTGTGTGTGTGCATCACTGTGTGTACACGTCTGTGTGTGTGTGCGCATCACTGTGTGTGTACACGTCTGTGTGTGTGTGCGCATCACTGTGTGTGTGCACGTCTGTGTATGTGGGCGTCACTGTGTGTGGGCACGTCTGTGTGTGTGTGCGCATCACTGTGTGTACACGTCTGTGTGTGTGCGCATCACTGTGTGTGCTCATCACTGTGTGTGTGCACGTCTGTGTTTGTGTGCGCATCACTGTGTTTGTGCACGTCTGTGTGTGTGTGCGCATCACTGTGTGTGTGTGCTCATCACTCTGTGTGTACATGTCTGTGTGTGTACACGTCTGTGTGTGTGTACATGTCTGTGTGTGTACACGTCTGTGTGTGTGCTCATCACTGTGTGTGTACACGTCTGTGTGTGTGCACATCACTGTGTGTGTGCTCATCACTGTGTGTACACGTCTGTGTGTGTGCACATCACTATGTGTGTACACGTCTGTGTGTGTGCTCATCACTGTGTGTGTACACGTCTGTGTGTGTGCGCATCACTGTGTGTACACATCTGTGTGTGTGCGCATCACTGTGTGTGTGCACGTCTGTGTGTGTGTGTGCATCACTGTGTGTGTGTGCACGTCTGTGTGTGTGTGTGCGCATCACTGTGTGTGTACACGTCTGTGTGTGTGCACATCACTGTGTGTTACACGACTGTGTGTGTGCACGTCTGTGTGTGTGTGTGCACATCACTGTGTGTGTACATGTCTGTGTGTGTGCACATCACTGTGTGTGTACACGTCAGTGTGTGTGCGCATCACTGTGTGTGTGCACGTCTGTGTGTGTGTGCTCATCACTGTGTGTGTACTCATCACTGTGTGTGTACACGTCGGTGTGTGTGTGCGCGTCACTGTGTGTGTGCACGTCTGTGTGCGCATCACTGTGTGAGTGCGCATCACTGTGTGTGTGCTCATCACTGTGTGTGTACACGTCTGTGTGTGTGTGCGCATCACTGTGTGTGTGCACGTCTGTGTGTGTGCGCATCACTGTGTGTACACGTCTGTGTGTGTGCGCATCACTGTGTGTGTGCTCATCACTGTGTGTGTGCACGTCTGTGTGTGTGTGCGCATCACTGTGTGTGTGCACGTCTGTGTGTGTGTGCGCATCACTGTGTGTGTGCACGTCTGTGTGTGTGTGCTCATCACTGTGTGTGCACGTCTGTGTGTGTACTCATCACTGTGTGTGTACACGTCTGTGTGTGTGCACATCACTGTGTGTGTACACGTCAGTGTGTGTGCGCATCACTGTGTGTGTGCACGTCTGTGTGTGTGTGCGCATCACTGTGTGTGTGCTCATCACTGTGTGTACACGTCTGTGTGTGTGCACATCACTATGTGTGTACACGTCTGTGTGTGTGCTCATCACTGTGTGTGTACACGTCTGTGTGTGTGCGCATCACTGTGTGTACACATCTGTGTGTGTGCGCATCACTGTGTGTGTGCACGTCTGTGTGTGTGTGCACGTCTGTGTGTGTGTGCGCATCACTGTGTGTGTACACGTCTGTGTGTGTGCACATCACTGTGTGTTACACGACTGTGTGTGTGCACGTCTGTGTGTGTGTGTGTGCACATCACTGTGTGTGTACATGTCTGTGTGTGTGCACTTCACTATGTGTGTGCACGTCTGTGTGTGTGCACATCACTGTGTGTGCCCACGTCTGTGTATGTGCATATCACTGTGTGTGTACACGTCTGTGGGGGTGCACATCACTGTGTGTACACCTCTGTGTGTGCACATCACTGTGTGTGTACACATCTGTGTGTGCGCATCACTGTGTGTGTACACGTCTGTGTGTGCGCATCACTGTGTGTGTACATGTCTGTGTGTGCGCATCACTGTGTGTGCACGTCTGTGTGTGTGCACATCACTATGTGTGTACACGTCTGTGTGTGTGCGCATCACTGTGTGTGTACACGTCTGTGTGTGTGCACATAACTGTGTGTACACGTCGGTGGGGGCGCACATTACTGTGTACACCTCTGTGTGTGTGCACATCACTGTGTGTGTACACGTCTGTGTGTGTGCACATCAATGTGTGTGCACGTCTGTATGTGTGCACATCACTGTGTGTATCCATTTTGCTGTGCATGCATGACAAAGTGTGCACACGTCCCTTTGTGTATACCCGTTGTGTGCACGTATGTGTCGCTGTCCGTGTGTGCATGCGCATCTCATGCTGTGTGTGTCGCTGTCTGTGTGTGCATGCGCATCTCATGCTGTGTGTGTCGCTGTCTATGTGCGCATGCGCATCTCATGCTGTGTGTGTCGCTGTCTGTGTGCGCATGCACATCTCATGCTGTGTGTGTCGCTGTCTGTGTGTGCATGCGCATCTCATGCTGTGTGTGTCTCTGTCTGTGTGTGCATGCGCATCTCATGCTGTGTGTGTCTCTGTCTGTGTGTGCATGCACATCTCATGCTGTGTGTGTCGCTGTCTATGTGTGCATGCACATCTCATGCTGTGTGTGTCGCTGTCTCTGTGCGCATCTCATGCTGTGTGTGTCGCTGTCTGTGTGCGCATGCGCATCTCATGCTGTGTGTGTCGCTGTCCGTGTGCGCATGTGCATCTCATGCTGTGTGTGTCGCTGTCTGTGTGTGCATGCGCATCTCATGCTATGTGTGTCGCTGTCTGTGTGTGTATGCACATCTCATGCTTTGTGTGTCGCTGTCTGTGTGCGCATGCGCATCTCATGCTGTGTGTGTCGCTGTCTCTGTGCGCATCTCATGCTGTGTGTGTCGCTGTCTCTGTGCGCATGCGCATCTCATGCTGTGTGTGTCGCTGTCTGTGTGTGCATGCGCATCTCATGCTATGTGTGTCGTTGTCTGTGTGCGCATGCGCATCTCATGCTGTGTGTCGCTGTCTGTGTGCGCATGCGCATCTCATGCTGTGTGTGTCGCTGTCTGTGTGTGCATGCGCATCTCATGCTGTGTGTGTCGCTGTCTGTGTGCGCATGCACATCTCATGCTGTGTGTGTGTCGCTGTCCGTGTGTGCATGCGCATCTCATGCTGTGTGTGTCTCTGTCTGTGTGTGCATGCGCATCTCATGCTGTGTGTGTCGCTGTCTGTGTGCGCATG
Source organism: Ascaphus truei (assembly GCF_040206685.1). Taxonomy (NCBI): domain Eukaryota; kingdom Metazoa; phylum Chordata; class Amphibia; order Anura; family Ascaphidae; genus Ascaphus; species Ascaphus truei. Next base: position 67,717 of record NW_027456410.1, read on the forward strand.
CGCATCTCATGCTGTGTGTGTCGCTGTCTGTGTGTGCATTCGCATCTCATGCTGTGTGTGTCGCTGTCTGTGTGTGCATGTGCATCTCATGCTGTGTGTCGCTGTCTGTGTGCGCATGCGCATCTCATGCGCATCTCATGCTGTGTGTGTCTCTGTCTGTGTGCGCATGCGCATCTCATGCTGTGTGTGTCGCTGTCCGTGTGCGCATGCGCATCTCATGCTGTGTGTGTCGCTGTCTGTGTGTGCATGCGCATCTCATGCTATGTGTGTCGCTGTCTGTGTGTGCATGCACATCTCATGCTGTGTGTGTCGCTGTCTGTGTGTGCATGTGCATCTCATGTTGTGTGTGTCGCTGTCTGTGTGCGCATGCGCATCTCATGCTGTGTGTGTTGCTGTCTGTGTGCGCATGCGCATCTCATGCTGTGTGTCGCTGTCTCTGTGCGCATCTCATGCTGTGTGTCGCTGTCTGTGTGTGCATGCGCACCTCATGCTGTGTGTGTCGCTGTCTCTGTGCGCATCTCATGCTGTGTGTCACTGTCTGTGTGTGCATGCGCATCTCATGCTGTGTGTGTCGCTGTCTGTGTGTGCATGCGCACCTCATGCTGTGTGTCGCTGTCTGTGTGCGCATGCGCATCTCATGCTGTGCGTGTTGCTGTCTGTGTGCGCATGCGCATCTCATGCTGTGTGTGTCGCTGTCTGTGTGTGCATGCGCATCTCATGCTATGTGTGTCGCTGTCTGTGTGTGTATGCACATCTCATGCTTTGTGTGTCGCTGTCTGTGTGTGTATGCACATCTCATGCTGTGTGTGTCGCTGTCTCTGTGCGCATCTCGTGCTGTGTGTGTCGCTGTCTGTGTGCGCATGCGCATCTCATGCTGTGTGTGTCGCTGTCCGTGTGTGCATGCGCATCTCATGCTGTGTGTGTCTCTGTCTGTGTGTGCATGCACATCTCATGCTGTGTGTGTCGCTGTCTGTGTGCGCATGCGCATCTCATGCTGTGTGTGTCGCTGTCTGTGTGTGCATGTGCATCTCATGCTGTGTGTGTCGCTGTCTGTGTGCGCATGCGCATCTCATGCTGTCTGTGTCGCTGTCTGTGTGTGCATGCGCATCTCATGCTGTGTGTGTCGCTGTCTGTGTGTGCATGTGCATCTCATGCTGTGTGTGTCGCTGTCTGTGTGCGCATGCGCATCTCATGCGCATCTCATGCTGTGTGTGTCGCTGTCTGTGTGTGCATGCGCATCTCATGCTATGTGTGTCACTGTCTGTGTGTGCATGCACATCTCATGCTGTGTGTGTCGCTGTCTGTGTGTGCATGTGCATCTCATGCTGTGTGTGTCGCTGTCTGTGTGCGCATGCGCATCTCATGCTGTGTGTGTTGCTGTCTGTGTGCGCATGCGCATCTCATGCAGTGTGTGTCGCTGTCTGTGTGCGCATGCGCATCTCATGCTATGTGTGTCGCTGTCTGTGTGTGCATGCACATCTCATGCTGTGTGTGTCGCTGTCTGTGTGTGCATGTGCATCTCATGCTGTGTGTGTCGCTGTCTGTGTGTGCATGCGCATCTCATGCTGTGTGTGTCGCTGTCTGTGTGTGCATGTGCATCTCATGCTGTGTGTGTCGCTGTCTGTGTGCGCATGCGCATGTCATGCTGTGTGTGTCGCTGTCTGTGTGTGCATGCGCATCTCATGCTGTGTGTGTCGCTGTCCGTGTGCGTATGTGCATCTCAGGCTGTGTGTGTCGCTGTCTGTGTGTGCATGCACATCTCATGCTGTGTGTGTCGCTGTCCGTGTGCGCATGCGCATCTCATGCTGTGTGTGTTGCTGTCCGTGTGCGCATGCGCATCTCATGCTGTGTGTGTCGCTGTCCGTGTGCGCATGCGCATCTCATGCTGTGTGTGTCGCTGTCTGTGTGTGCATGCGCATCTCATGCTGTGTGTGTCGCTGTCTCTGTGCGCATCTCATGCTGTGTGTGTCACTGTCTGTGTGTGCATGCGCACCTCATGCTGTGTGTCGCTGTCTGTGTGCGCATGCGCATCTCATGCTGTGTGTGTTGCTGTCTGTGTGCACATGCGCATCTCATGCTGTGTGTGTCGCTGTCTGTGTGCGCATGCGCATCTCATGCTGTGTGTGTCGCTGTCTGTGTGTGCATGCGCATCTCATGCTGTGTGTGTCGCTGTCTGTGTGCGTATGTGCATCTCAGGCTGTGTGTGTCGCTGTCTGTGTGTGCATGCGCATCTCATGCTGTGTGTGTCGCTGTCTATGTGCGCATGCGCATCTCATGCTGTGTGTGTCTCTGTCTGTGTGTGCATGCACATCTCATGCTGTGTGTGTCGCTGTTTGTGTGCGAATGCGCATCTCATGCTGTGTGTGTTGCTGTCTGTGTGTGCATGCGCATCTCATGCTGTGTGTGTCGCTGTCCGTGTGCGCATGCGCATCTCTTGCTGTGTGTGTCGCTGTCTGTGTGTGCATGCGCATCACATGCTATGTGTGTCGCTGTCTGTGTTTGCATGCGCATCTCATGTTGTGTGTGTCGCTGTCTGTGTTTGCATGCGCATCTCATGCTGTGTGTGTCGCTGTCTGTGTGCGCATGCGCATCTCATGCTGTGTGTGTCGCTGTCTCTGTGCGCATCTCATGCTGTGTGTGTCGCTGTCTGTGTGCGCATGCGCATCTCATGCTGTGTGTGTCGCTGTCTGTGTGCGTATGCGCATCTCATGCTGTGTGTGTCGCTGTCTGTGTGCGCATGCGCATCTCATGCTGTGTGTGTCGCTGTCTGTGTGTGCATGCGCATCTCATGCTGTGTGTGTCGCTGTCTGTGTGCGCATGCGCATCTCATGCTGTGTGTGTCGCTGTCTGTGTGTGCATGTGCATCTCATGCTGTGTGTGTCGCTGTCTGTGTGCGCATGCGCATCTCATGCTGTGTGTGTCGCTGTCTGTGTGTGCATGCGCATCTCATGCTGTGTGTGTCGCTGTCTCTGTGCGCATGCGCATCTCATGCTGTGTGTGTCGCTGTCTGTGTGCGCATGCGCATCTCATGCTGTGTGTGTCGCTGTCTGTGTGTGCATGCGCATCTCATGCTCTGTGTGTCGCTGTCTCCTATCCCCCCCCTCACACTCTTCATGTAGGCCAGTGCCTGCTCCTCTCCCCCCCTCACACTCACTCTCCCCCCTCACACTCACTCTCCCCCCCTCACACGCACTCTCCCCCCACCCTCACACTCTTCATGTAGTCCAGGTCGGCGAATGCCAGTGCCTGCTCCTCTCCCCCCCTCACACTCACTCTCCCCCCCTCACACTCACTCTCCCCCCCCCCCTCACACGCACTCTCCCCCCCAACCTCACTCTCCCCCCCCCCCCTCACACTCACTCTTCATGAAGTCCAGGTCGGCGGATGCCAGCGTCTGCGCCTCGCTCTCGTCGGTTGGGATTAGGTGGTAATGAGACTCCTCGGGATGGGTCATACTCCCGATTCTCCGGCGCTCCGTCAGGCTGTAGCTGCGGTGGGGTGGTTGGCGGTGCGGGGGGCGCCCAGTGTTTATGCTCTCACCTACGGCGGGGCTGCATGTCTCCTCACCCCCATAATGCTCCCTGTGAAAATGGGTGAGGTGTAGGGGCCAAAGGTTAGTGCTGGGGTCAGGCTATAGGCCAAAGGTTAGTTCTCTTTAATAGGGTCAGAGGTCATGGCCAACATAGGGGGTGTAGCTGAGTGATGAGGTGATCAGGTTTAATGGGTTGGAGCTGGGATCAGGGGCGACATGTGTATCCTGTGCCCATCCTGCCCCTCATACGCCCGCCCTGCCCCTCATCCACCCGCCCTGCCCCTCAACCGTCCGCCCTGCCCTCATACGCCCGCCCTGCCCCTCATCCGCCCGCCCTGCCCCTCATACGCCCGCCCTGCCCCTCATCCACCCGCCCTGCCCCTCATCCACCCGCCCTGCCCCTCATACGCTCGCCCTGCCCCTCATCCACCCGCCCTGCCCCTCATACGCTCGCCCTGCCCCTCATCCGCTCGCCCTGCCCCTCATCTGCCCGCCCTGCCCCTCATCCGTCCGCCCTGCCCCACATACGCTCGCCCTGCCCCTCATACGCCCGCCCCGCCCCCCATACGCCCGCCCTGCCCCTCATACGGCCGCCCTGCCCCTCATACGCCCGCCCTGCCCCCCATACGCCCGCCCTGCCCCTCATACGCCCGCCCTGCCCCTCATACGCCCGCCCTGCCCCTCATACGCCCACCCTGCCCCTCATACGCCCACCCTGCCCCTCATCCGTCCGCACTGCCCCTCATCCACCCGCCCTGCCCCTCATACGCCCGCCCTGCCCCACATACGCCCGCCCTGCCCCTTTCCTCTCCTGCATCTCTTACTCTGCTCCGTGTCTCTCGACTCTGCCGTCTGCGGGCGGAACCGGCGCTGACCCAGTATTTTTGCGAGAACCATCCTCCTCCAACAGGAAAAACTGCATTCAAGAAAAGAGACAGTCAGACAGAGGGAAAGAGACAGTCAGACAGAGGGAAAGAGACAGTCAGACAGAGGGAAAGAGACAGTCAGACAGAGGGAAAGAGACAGTCAGACAGAGGGAAAGAGACAGTCAGACAGAGGGAAAGAGACAGTCATAGAGAGACACTCAAAGTGAAAGGGAGAGAGAGGATGGGGGACACACACAGTGACACACACACAGAGACACACACACACACATAGAGACACACTAACACAGAAACACACAGTGACACACATGCACAGACACACACAGAGACACACACAGAGACAAACACATAGAGACACACACACGCGTCCCGTTATTGTAGGAGAATATCTCGTTAGAATAGGATAACGTCCCGTTATTGTAGGAGAATATCTCGTTAGAATAGGATAACGTCCCGTTATTGTAGGAGAATATCTCGTTAGAATAGGATAACGTCCCGTTATTGTAGGAGAATATCTCGTTAGAATATAAGGGTAAAAGGGGACGATAGACAGCACTCTGATGGTGTTAAATATATGCAATTGCAGGGTGCACGGAACAAAAGGGGACCCTTATTCCCCTGTATAGTACTAACAAATCTACGTAAGTACCAGCACTCACTGTCTAATAGCTAAATGATGAAAACAGTTGTAATGCAGAATAAACATTTAATAATAAAATGAACCAGAAATAAATCAAATGTGTTTGCAGAAACCAGTATCACAAATGGGCATGTCACAAAGTGAGGGGTGGGGGGGGAAAGAAGGAAAAGGGGAAAAAACATGAAACATAAGGAATATACACAAAAAAAACGGAGAACGGAAAGTATGCTAGGGGGGCGACGTTTCGAGGGACTACCTCTTCATCTGGCCCATTCCCCCTGGTCCAAAAGGACCGAGAGGTACTTCCCTAAGCCTCCCTTCCCCTATACCTGGTCAAATCAGACACCCCTGAAAATAGATAGCAAACATACAGTGTAAGCTAAATACAGCTAAACAGCTAATAGCAGGGCAGCAAGAATCCACTAATGGTACAGTTAAAGCTGAACACAGCTTGCAAGAAAGCAGCTTGCAAATGAGCACCAAGAGTCCACACAGTCAGTGAAAGGTTAATGAGAAAAATAAATGAAGTGGTCAAACTCTCAGTGGCTCTGCTCCTTCAGCTGCTCGTGTGGAGTACTGTACCATTAGTGGATTCTTGCTGCCCTGCTATTAGCTGTTTAGCTGTATTTAGCTTACACTATATGTTTACTAGCTATTTTCAGGGTTGTCTGATTTGACCAGGTATAGGGGAAGGGAGGCTTAGGGAAGTACCTCTCGGTCCTTTTGGACCAGGGGGAATGGGACAGATGAAGAGGTAGTCCCTCGAAACGTCGCCCCCCTAGCATACTTTCCGTTCTCCGTTTTTTTTTTGTGTATATTCCTTATGTTTCATGTTTTTTCCCCTTTTCCTTCTTTCCCCCCCCCCCACCCCTCACTTTGTGACATGCCCATTTGTGATACTGGTTTCTGCAAACACATTTGATTTATTTCTGGTTCATTTTATTATTAAATGTTTATTCTGCATTACAACTGTTTTCATCATTTAGCTATTAGACAGTGAGTGCTGGTACTTACGTAGATTTGTTTATCCCGTTAGAATAGGATAACGTCCCGTTATTGTAGGAGAATATCTCGTTAGAATAGGAATAACGTCCCGTTATTGTAGGAGAATATCTCGTTAGAATAGGATAACGTCCCGTTATTGTAGGAGAATATCTCGTTAGAATAGGATTAACGTCCGGTTATTGTAGGAGAATATCTCGTTAGAATAGGATAACGTCCCCTTATTGTAGGAGAATATCTCGTTAGAATAGGATAACGTCCCGTTATTGTAGGAGAATATCTTGTTAGAATAGGATTAACGTCCCGTTATTGTAGGAGACTATCTCGTTAGAATAGGATTAACGTCCCGTTATTGGAGGAGAATATATCGTTAGAATAGGATAACGTCCTGTTATTGTAGGAGAATATCTTGTTAGAATAGGATAATGTCCCGTTATTGTAGGAGAATATTTTGTTAGAATAGGATAACGTCCCGTTATTGTAGGAGAATATCTCGTTAGAATAGGATAACATCCCGTTACTGTAGGAGAATATCCCGTTAGAATAGAATTAACGTCCCATTATTGTAGGAGAATATCTCATTAGAATAGGATTAGCGTCCCGTTATTGTAGGAGAATATCACGTTAGAATAGGATAACGTCCCGTTATTGTAGGAGAATATCTCGTTAGAATAGGATTAACGTCCCGTTATTGTAGGAGAATATCTCGTTAGAATAGGATTAACGTCCCATTATTGTAGGAGAACATCTCGTCAGAATAGGATTAACGTCCCATTATTGTAGGAAAACATCTCGTTAGAATAGGATCAACGTCCCGTTTTTGTAGGAGAATATCTCGTCAGAATAGGATTAACGTCCCGTTATTGTAGGAGAATATCTCGTTAGAATAGGATAACGTCCCGTTATTGTAGGAGAATATCTCGTTAGAATAGGATAACGTCCCGTTATTGTGGGAGAACATCTCGTTAGAATATGATAACGTCCCGTTATTGTAGGAGAATATCTCGTTAGAATAGGATTAACGTCCCGTTATTGTAGGAGAATATCTCGTTAGAATAGGATAACGTCCCGTTATTGTAGGAGAATATCTCGTTAGAATAGGATTAACGTCCCGTTATTGTAGGAGAATATCTCGTTAGAATAGGATAACGTCCCGTTATTGTAGGAGAATATCTCGTTAGAATAGGATAACGTCCCGTTATTGTAGGAGAACATCTCGTTAGAATAGGATAACGTCCCGTTATTGTAGGAGAATATCTCGTTAGAATAGGATAACGTCCCGTTATTGTAGGAGAATATCTCGTTAGAATAGGATAACGTCCCGTTATTGTAGGAGAATATCTCGTTAGAATAGGATAACGTTCCGTTATTGTAGGAGAATATCTCGTTAGAATAGGATAACGTCCCGTTATTGTAGGAGAATATCTCGTTAGAATAGGAATAACGTCCCGTTATTGTAGGAGAACATATCGTTAGAATAGGATAACGTCCCGTTATTGTAGGAGAATATCTCGTTAGAATAGGATAACGTCCTGTTATTGTAGGAAAATATCTCGTTAGAATAGGATAATGTCCCGTTATTGTAGGAGACTATCTCGTTAGAATAGGATAACGTCCCGTTATTGTAGGAGAACATCTCGTTAGAATAGGATAACGTCCCGTTATTGTAGGAGAATATCTCGTTAGAATAGGATAACGTCCTGTTATTGTAGGAGAACATCTCGTTAGAATAGGATAACGTCCCGTTATTGTAGGAGAATATCTCGTTAGAATAGGATAACGTCCTGTTATTGTAGGAGAACATCTCGTTAGAATAGGATAACGTCCCGTTATTGTAGGAGAATATCTCGTTAGAATAGGATTAACGTCCCGTTATTGTAGGAGAATATCTCGTTAGAATAGGATAACGTCCCGTTATTGTAGGAGAATATCTCGTTAGAATAGGATAACGTCCCGTTATTGTAGGAGAACATCTCGTTAGAATAGGATAACGTCCCGTTATTGTAGGAGAATATCTCGTTAGAATAGGATAACGTCCCGTTATTGTAGGAGAATATCTCGTTAGAATAGGATAACGTCCCGTTATTGTAGGAGAATATCTCGTTAGAATAGGATAACGTCCCGTTATTGTAGGAGAATATCTCGTTAGAATAGGATAACGTCCCGTTATTGTAGGAGAATATCTCGTTAGAATAGGAATAACGTCCCGTTATTGTAGGAGAACATATCGTTAGAATAGGATTACGTCCCGTTATTGTAGGAGAATATCTCGTTAGAATAGGATAACGTCCTGTTATTGTAGGAAAATATCTCGTTAGAATAGGATAACGTCCCGTTATTGTAGGAGACTATCTCGTTAGAATAGGATAACGTCCCGTTATTGTAGGAGAACATCTCGTTAGAATAGGATAACGTCCCGTTATTGTAGGAGAATATCTCGTTAGAATAGGATAACGTCCTGTTATTGTAGGAGAACATCTCGTTAGAATAGGATAACGTCCCGTTATTGTAGGAGAACGTCTCGTTAGAATAGGATAACGTCCCGTTATTGTAGGAGAATATCTCGTTAGAATAGGATAACGTCCCGTTATTGTAGGAGAATATCTCGTTAGAATAGGATAACGTCCCGTTATTGTAGGAGAATATCTCGTTAGAATAGGATTAACGTCCTGTTATTGTAGGAGAACATCTCGTTAGAATAGGATAACGTCCCGTTATTGTAGGAGAACATCTCGTTAGAATAGGATAACGTCCCGTTATTGTAGGAGAATATCTCGTTAGAATAGGATTAACGTCCTGTTATTGTAGGAGAATATCTCGTTAGAATAGGATAACGTCCCGTTATTGTAGGAGAATGTCTCGTTAGAATAGGATAACGTCCCGTTATTGTAGGATAATATCTCGTTAGAATAGAATAACGTCCCGTTGTTGTGGGAGAATATCTCGTTAGAATAGGATAACGTCCCGTTATTGTAGGAGAGTATCTCGTTAGAATAGGATTACGTCGCGTTATTGTAGGAGAATATCTCGTTAGAATAGGATTAACGTCCCGTTATTGTAGGAGAACATCTCGTTAGAATAGGATAACGTCCCGTTATTGTAGGAGAATATCTCGTTAGAATAGGATAACGTCCCGTTATTGTAGGAGAATATCTCGTTAGAATAGGATTAACGTCCCGTTATTGGAGGAGAATATCTCGTTAGAATAGGATAACGTCCCGTTATTGTAGGAGAATATCTTGTCAGAATAGGATAACGTCCCGTTATTGTAGGAGAACATCTCGTTAGAATAGGATAACGTCCCGTTATTGTAGGAGAATATCTCGTTAGAATAGGATTAACGTCCCGTTATTGTAGGAGAATATCTCGTTAGAATAGGATAACGTCCCGTTATTGTAGGAGAATATCTCGTTAGAATAGGATTAACGTCCCGTTATTGTAGGAGAACATCTCGTTAGAATAGGATTAACGTCCCGTTATTGTAGGAGAATATCTCGTTAGAATAGGATAACGTCCCGTTATTGTAGGAGAATATCTCGTTAGAATAGGATTAATGTCCCGTTATTGTAGGAGAACATCTCGTTAGAATAGGATTAACGTCCCGTTATTGTAGGAGAATATCTCGTTAAAATAGGATAACGTCCCATTATTGTAGGAGAATGTCTCGTTAGAATAGGATAACGTCCCGTTATTGTAGGAGAATATCTCGTTAGAATAGGATAACGCCCCGTTATTGTAGGAGAATATCTCGTTAGAATAGGATAACGTCCCGTTATTGTAGGAGAATATCTCGTTAGAATAGGATAACGTCCCGTTATTGTAGGAGAATATCTCGTTAGAATAGGATTAACGTCCCGTTATTGTAGGAAAATATCTCGTTAGAATAGGATAATGTCCCGTTATTGTAGGAGAATATTTTGTTAGAATAGGATAACGTCCCGTTATTGTAGGAGAATATCTCGTTAGAATAGGATAACGTCCCGTTACTGTAGGAGAATATCCCGTTAGAATAGAATTAACGTCCCATTATTGTAGGAGAATATCTCATTAGAATAGGATTAGCGTCCCGTTATTGTAGGAGAATATCACGTTAGAATAGGATAATGTCCCGTTATTGTAGGAGAATATCTCGTTAGAATAGGATTAACGTCCCGTTATTGTAGGAGAATATCTCGTTAGAATAGGATTAACGTCCCATTATTGTAGGAGAACATCTCGTCAGAATAGGATTAACGTCCCATTATTGTAGGAAAACATCTCGTTAGAATAGGATCAACGTCCCGTTTTTGTAGGAGAATATCTCGTCAGAATAGGATTAACGTCCCGTTATTGTAGGAGAATATCTCGTTAGAATAGGATAACGTCCCGTTATTGTAGGAGAATATCTCGTTAGAATAGGATAACGTCCCGTTATTGTGGGAGAACATCTCGTTAGAATATGATAACGTCCCGTTATTGTAGGAGAATATCTCGTTAGAATAGGATTAACGTCCCGTTATTGTAGGAGAATATCTCGTTAGAATAGGATAACGTCCCGTTATTGTAGGAGAATATCTCGTTAGAATAGGATTAACGTCCCGTTATTGTAGGAGAATATCTCGTTAGAATAGGATAACGTCCCGTTATTGTAGGAGAATATCTCGTTAGAATAGGATAACGTCCCGTTATTGTAGGAGAACATCTCGTTAGAATAGGATAACGTCCCGTTATTGTAGGAGAATATCTCGTTAGAATAGGATAACGTCCCGTTATTGTAGGAGAATATCTCGTTAGAATAGGATAACGTCCCGTTATTGTAGGAGAATATCTCGTTAGAATAGGATAACGTCCCGTTATTGTAGGAGAATATCTCGTTAGAATAGGATAACGTCCCGTTATTGTAGGAGAATATCTCGTTAGAATAGGAATAACGTCCCGTTATTGTAGGAGAACATATCGTTAGAATAGGATTACGTCCCGTTATTGTAGGAGAATATCTCGTTAGAATAGGATAACGTCCTGTTATTGTAGGAAAATATCTCGTTAGAATAGGATAACGTCCCGTTATTGTAGGAGAATATCTCGTTAGAATAGGATAACGTCCCGTTATTGTAGGAGAACATCTCGTTAGAATAGGATAACGTCCCGTTATTGTAGGAGAATATCTCGTTAGAATAGGATAACGTCCTGTTATTGTAGGAGAACATCTCGTTAGAATAGGATAACGTCCCGTTATTGTAGGAGAATATCTCGTTAGAATAGGATTCGTGTCCCGTTATTGTAGGAGAATATCTCGTTAGAATAGGATAACGTCCCGTTATTGTAGGAGAATATCTCGTTAGAATAGGATAACGTCCCGTTATTGTAGGAGAACATCTCGTTAGAATAGGATAACGTCCCGTTATTGTAGGAGAATATCTCGTTAGAATAGGATTAACGTCCTGTTATTGTAGGAGAACATCTCGTTAGAATAGGATAACATCCCGTTATTGTAGGAGAACATCTCGTTAGAATAGGATAACGTCCCGTTATTGTAGGAGAATATCTCGTTAGAATAGGATTAACGTCCTGTTATTGTAGGAGAATATCTCGTTAGAATAGGATAACGTCCCGTTATTGTAGGAGAATGTCTCGTTAGAATAGGATAACGTCCCATTATTGTGGGATAATATCTCGTTAGAATAGGATAACGTCCCGTTATTGTGGGAGAATATCTCGTTAGAATAGGATAACGTCCCGTTATTGTAGGAGAATATCTCGTTAGAATAGGATAACGTCCCGTTATTGTAGGAGAATATCTCGTTAGAATAGGATAACGTCCCGTTATTGTAGGAGAATATCTCGTTGGAATAGGATTACGTCCCGTTATTGTAGGAGAATATCTCGTTAGAATAGGATAACGTCCCGTTATTGTAGGAGAATATCTCGTTAGAATAGGATAACGTCCCGTTATTGTAGGAGAATATCTCGTTAGAATAGGATAACGTCCCGTTATTGTAGGAGAACATCTCGTTAGAATAGGATAACGTCCCGTTATTGTAGGAGAATATCTCGTTAGAATAGGATAACGTCCCGTTATTGTAGGAGAATATCTCGTTAGAATAGGATTAACGTCCTGTTATTGTAGGAGAATATCTCGTTAGAATAGGATAACGTCCCGTTATTGTAGGAGAATGTCTCGTTAGAATAGGATAACGTCCCATTATTGTGGGATAATATCTCGTTAGAATAGGATAACGTCCCGTTATTGTGGGAGAATATCTCGTTACAATAGGATAACGTCCCGTTATTGTAGGAGAACATCTCGTTAGAATAGGATAACGTCCCGTTATTGTAGGAGAATATCTCGTTGGAATAGGATTACGTCCCTTTATTGTAGGAGAATATCTCGTTAGAATAGGATAACGTCCCGTTATTGTAGGAGAATATCTCGTTAGAATAGGATAACGTCCCGTTATTGTAGGAGAATATCTCGTTAGAATAGGATAACGTCCCGTTATTGTAGGAGAACATCTCGTTAGAATAGGATAACGTCCCGTTATTGTAGGAGAATATCTCATTAGAATAGGATAACGTCCCGTTATTGTAGGAGAATATCTCGTTAGGATAACGTCCCGTTATTGTAGGAGAATATCTCGTTAGAATAGGATAACGTCCCGTTATTATCACCGTTTCCTGGTGATATAACGCACAGACGGGCGGTTACCCGCACAGACGGGCGGTTACCCGCACAGACGGGCGGTTACCCGCACAGACGGTCGGTTACCCGCACAGACGGGCGGTTACCCGCACAGACGGGCGGTTACCCGCACAGACGGGCGGTTACCCGCACAGACGGGCGGTTACCCGCACAGACGGGCGGTTACCCGCACAGACGGGCGGTTACCCGCACAGACGGGCGGTTACCCGCACAGACGGGCGGTTACCCGCACAGACGGGTGGTTACCTGCACATCCGTAGTCTCTGCCCCCTCCTCGGGTGTCTTCTCGCCTTCAGTATCCCCGCCTTCCTCTTCCTCCTCATCCCCCTCCTCCTCTCCCTCCTGGATTGTCCCCGGGGGGTCTCCTGGGAGAGACGCTTTCCTCCTCCTCCTCTTCTTCCTCTTGTGTTTCCGACCATCCCACACGGAACGTTCCGGCGGCAAGTGAGACGAGAGAGGGTGGTGAATATGGTGAGAGGACTGGCGATGATCTGAGAGACGGTGAGACGAGAGAGGGTGACAGTCACTCACACTGGCTGGGTACGCCCCCTGCCTCTCACTCACACTGGCTGCGTACACCCCCTGCATGTCACTCACACTGGCTGCGTACACCCCCTGCCTGTCACTCACACTGGCTGCGTACACCCCTTGCATGTCACTCACACTGGCTGCGTACAGCCCCTGCATGTCACTCACACTGGCTGCGTACACCCCCTGCCTGTCACTCACACTGACTGTGTGCACACCCCCTGCATGTCACTCACACTGGCTGTGCGCAACCCCTGCCTCTCACTCACACTGGCTGCGTACACCCCCTGCATGTCAGTCACACTGGCTGGGCACACCCCCTGCCTGTCACTCACACTGGCTGCGTACACCCCCTGCATGTCAGTCACACTGGTTGGGCACACCCCCTGCCTGTCACTCACACTGGCTGTGCACACCCCCTGCATGTCAGTCACACTGGCTGGGCACACCCCCTGCCTGTCACTCACACTGGCTGTGCGCACCCCCTGCCTCTCACTCACACTGGCTGCGTACACCCCCTGCAAGTCAGTCACACTGGCTGCGTACACCCCCTGCCTGTCACTCACACTGGCTGCGTACACCCCCTGCATGTCAGTCACACTGGTTGGGCACACCCCCTGCCTGTCACTCACACTGGCTGTGCACACCCCCTGCATGTCACTCACACTGGCTGTGTGCACCCCCTGCCTGTCACTCACACTGGCTGCGTACACCCCCTGCCTGTCACTCACACTGGCTGCGTACACCCCCTGCCTGTCACTCACACTGGCTGCGTACACCCCCGCCTGTCACTCACACTGGCTGCGTACACCCCCTGCCTGTCACTCACACTGACTGTGTGCACGCCCTGCCTGTCACTCACACTGGCTGTGCACACCCCCTGCATGTCACTCACACTGGCTGTGCACACCCCCGCCTGTCACTCACACTGGCTGCGTACACCCCCTGCCTGTCACTCACACTGGCTGTGCACACCCCCCGCCTGTCACTCACAATGGAAGTCCTGCTCGCTGTAGCTCTTCCCCAGCTCGGTCGGGCTGCGAGGATGTGCGTCCTGCAGGATCTCCTCAAACCGCTCAACCCCCAGCGCCTGGATCACATCCTCATCCTCATAATGCAGGGGGGGTGGGGGGGAGCGGCGTCAGGGGGTGTCTGAGGGAGAGAGAGGGGTAAACTGTGAGGGGAGAGAGGGGAGGATAGAGAGAGAGGGGGGGGAGAGAGGGGGGGAGAGAGGGGGGGGAGAGAGGGGTAAACTGTGAGGGGGAGAGAGGGGGGGGTGAGGGGGATAGAGAGAGAGGGGTAAACTGTGAGGGGGGAGAGGGGGGGATAGAGAGAGGGGGGGATAGAGAGAGAGGGTGGGAAAGAGAGAGGGGGGAAAGAGAAGGGGGGGAGAGAGAGAGGGGGGAGAGAGAGAGGGGGGAGAGAGAGGGGGGGGACGAGAGAGAGAGGGGGGGAGAAAGAGAGGGTGGGGAGAGAGGGGGGGGGAGAGAGAGAAGTTCAGAGATACCTTGTGGAAAAGCTACAAAGTAACTGGCACTACCAAGGATCTCAATCACTACAGATGCCTGCGGAACGTGTGCACAAGGCAAACAAGGCACGCAAAAGCACAATATTACTCTGACAATCTCCTCCAGAATACATCAAACCCAGCTTACACCCGGAAGGTTATCAACAATATATTCCAGCCTCCTAACCATCAACAACCAAGTAATATCACTAAGGGGGATATTACTCTGACAAACCCCACTGACATTGCAAATGCATTCAGTGATTACTTTGTAGGGTGTGCTACTAACTTATTAGCGAAACGCAGCACAAACCCCAAACATGAATCATCCTGGAGTACCCCTATAGTCCCACCCCCCTCCCCAACACTGCCCACAATCACTAAGGGGGATATTACTCTGACATTGCTCTGATATTACTCTGATATTACTCTGACATCACTCTGATATTACTCTGATATTACTCTGACATTACTCTGACATTGCTCTGATATTACTCTGACATCACTCTGATATTACTCTGATATTACTCTGACATTGCTTTGATATTACTCTGACATTACTCTGATATCACTCTGATATTACTCTGACATTACTCTGATATTACTCTGACATTACTCTGATATTACTGGGATATTACTCTGATATTACTCTGATATTACTCTGACATTACTCTGATATTACTCTGATATTACTCTGACATTACTCTGACATTACTCTGATATTACTCTGATATTACTCTGACATTACTCTGATATGACTCTGACATTACTCTGATATTACTCTGATATTACTCTGACATTATTCTGATATTACTGGGATATTACTCTAATTCCGATGCTCACTGAGTGCCGACGCTCATTAATGTCCCGCTCTCCGGCAATCTGGGAGGCCTCTAATTCCGATGTTCACTGACTGCCGACGCTCATTAATGACCCGCTCTCGGCAATCTGGGAGGCCTCTAATTCCGATGCTCACTGACTGCCGACGCTCATTAATGTCCCGCTCTCCGGCAATCTGGGAGGCCTCTAATTCGATGCTCACTGACTGCCGACGCTCATTAATGTCCCGCTCTCCGGCAATCTGGGAGGCCTCTAATTCCGATGCTCACTGACTGCCGACGCTCAGTAATGTCCCGCTCTCCGGCAATCTGGGAGGCCTCTAATTCCGATGCTCACTGACTGCCGACGCTCATTAATGTCCCGCTCTCCGGCAATCTGGGAGGCCTCTAATTCCGATGTTCACTGACTGCCGACGCTCATTAATGTCCCGCTCTCCGGCAATCTGGGGGGCCTCTAATTCCGATGCTCACTGACTGCGACGCTCATTAATGTCCCGCTCTCCGGCAATCTGGAGGCCTCTAATTCCGATGCTCACTGAGTGCCGACGCTCATTAATGTCCCGCTCTCCGGCAATCTGGGAGGCCTCTAATTCCGATGCTCACTGACTGCGACGCTCATTAATGTCCCGCTCTCCGGCAATCTGGGAGGCCTCTAATTCCGATGCTCACTGACTGCCGACGCTCATTAATGACCCGCTCTCCGGCAATCTGGGAGGCCTCTAATTCCGATGCTCACTGACTGCCGACGCTCATTAATGACACGCTCTCCGCCAATCTGGGGGCCTCTAATTCCGATGCTCACTGACTGCCGACGCTCATAATGACCCGCTCTCCGGCAATCTGGGAGGCCTCTAATTCCGATGCTCACTGACTGCCGACGCTCATTAATGACCCGTCTCCGGCAATCTGGGAGGCCTCTAATTCCGATGCTCACTGAGTGCCGACGCTCATTAATGAGCCGCTCTCCGGCAATCTGGGAGGCCTCTAATTCCGATGCTCACTGAGTGCCGACGCTCATTAATGTCCCGCTCTCCGGCAATCTGGGAGGCCTCTAATTCCGATGCTCACTGACTGCCGACGCTCATTAATGACCCGCTCTCCGGCAATCTGGGGGCCTCTAATTCCGATGCTCACTGACTGCCGACGCTCATTAATGACCCGCTCTCCGGCAATCTGGGAGGCCTCTAATTCCGATGCTCACTGACTGGCAATCTGGGAGGCCTCTAATTCCGATGCTCACTGACTGCCGACGCTCATTAATGACCCGCTCTCCGGCAATCTGGGAGGCCTCTAATTCCGATGCTCACTGACTGCCGACGCTCATTAATGACCCGCTCTCCGGCAATCTGGGAGGCCTCTAATTCCGATGCTCACTGACTGCCGACGCTCATTAATGTCCCGCTCTCCGGCAATCTGGGAGGCCTCTAATTCCGATGCTCACTGACTGCCGACGCTCATTAATGTCCCGCTCTCCGGCAATCTGGGAGGCCTCTAATCCGATGCTCACTGACTGCCGACGCTCATTAATGTCCCGCTCTCCGGCAATCTGGGAGGCCTCTAATTCCGATGCTCACTGACTGCCGACGCTCAGTAATGTCCCGCTCTCCGGCAATCTGGGAGGCCTCTAATTCCGATGCTCACTGACTGCCGACGCTCATTAATGTCCCGCTCTCCGGCAATCTGGGAGGCCTCTAATTCCGATGCTCACTGACTGCCGACGCTCATTAATGTCCCGCTCTCCGGCAATCTGGGAGGCCTCTAATTCCGATGTTCACTGACTGCCGACGCTCATTAATGTCCCGCTCTCCGGCAATCTGGGAGGCCTCTAATTCCGATGCTCACTGACTGCCGACGCTCATTAATGACCCGCTCTCCGGCAATCTGGGAGGCCTCTAATTCCGATGCTCACTGACTGCCGACGCTCATTAATGACCCGCTCTCCGCCAATCTGGGAGGCCTCTAATTCCGATGCTCACTGACTGCCGACGCTCATTAATGTCCCGCTCTCCGGCAATCTGGGAGGCCTCTAATTCCGATGCTCACTGACTGCCGACGCTCATTAATGTCCCGCTCTCCGGCAATCTGGGAGGCCTCTAATTCCGATGCTCACTGACTGCCGACGCTCATTAATGTCCCGCTCTCCGGCAATCTGGGAGGCCTCTAATTCCGATGCTCACTGACTGCCGACGCTCATTAATGACCCGTCTCCGGCAATCTGGGAGGCCTCTAATTCCGATGCTCACTGAGTGCCGACGCTCATTAATGTCCCGCTCTCCGGCAATCTGGGAGGCCTCTAATTCCGATGCTCACTGACTGCCGACGCTCATTAATGTCCCGCTCTCCGGCAATCTGGGAGGCCTCTAATTCCGATGCTCACTGACTGCCGACGCTCATTAATGACCCGCTCTCCGGCAATCTGGGAGGCCTCTAATTCCGATGCTCACTGACTGCCGACGCTCATTAATGTCCCGCTCTCCGGCAATCTGGGAGGCCTCTAATTCCGATGCTCACTGACTGCCGACGCTCATTAATGACCCGCTCTCCGGCAATCTGGGAGGCCTCTAATTCCGATGCTCACTGACTGCCGACGCTCATTAATGACCCGTCTCCGGCAATCTGGGAGGCCTCTAATTCCGATGCTCACTGACTGCCGACGCTCATTAATGTCCCGCTCTCCGGCAATCTGGGAGGCCTCTAATTCCGATGCTCACTGACTGCCGACGCTCATTAATGACCCGTATTTGACAGACTTTTCTCTAACACAAAGAGTCTGATCTGGAGGCCAGGAAAAATATTAAAACATTTGAACAAATGAAGTCAGAGAAAGACGCCCCCCCCCCCCGCAGAATGTCTCAGATATCTCCAGATCCGAGCATTTTATAGCAAACTCCCACCCCCCCCCCCATTAACACATTTTGCAAAGCTCTGTATATTAGAATAGCATAAAAATGTATATAGCAAATATATGTATATATCATAAAACATTAATGGAGGTACTTACTGATCATAGTTGCCTTAATATTATTCATTTTTAAACACTGTTAATGCTGATATTTTTTAATTTACACTTACAGATAGATAGTTATTACATATAATTATATTAAGGACTGTAGCAAGTCATCGTTAAGGAGAAACAAAGACAAAAGGAGTATTGGGAAAGTTATATTTCAAACCCTTCTGAATAGTCTTGAACAATTTATGCAAATTTCATTCGCTTAATTTATCTCTTTATTCTGATACCTGTGACCAGAACGGAGATAGTCAGTAGATAACTTGCAAAATATTCGATGTTATTTCCTTATTTGTCATAACAAAACAGTCCATGCATTGTCTTGTAAGTACCTTTTGCAATATGAAACTGTATATGAAACTGTAAGTACCTGTTACAATATGAAACTGTAATTACCTGTTGCAATATGAAACTGTAAGTACCTGTTGCAATATGAAACTGTATGTAACTGTTGCAATATGAAACATTAATCTAAATGGGAACTATGAGCACAACGTGTTTGAACAGAAGTAACAATGTGTCCGTGCTATTAAAGAAAAGAAGAAACATCTAGTTATTAGAAACGCAGATAAGGGTGGCGCTATAGTCATTCAAAACACCAATGACTATAGTAAGGAAGCCCTGAGATTCCAATCTTACACTTCAGTGCGACCCAGCACCCACATTCCCGTCACAGCGGGACCGAGTCCTTGCTTTGGGAAGAATCCTTGTACAAGGCGTTCATGATAACGGGAAGGCCGTCCTGCTCCCTTCTGACCCTGGGCTTCCAATCTTTCCCCATCTCCCAAAGTTCCTCAAGCCTCTGACCTGCCCCCCTGGCAGGCCCATTATATCGAGCTCTGGATCTTTGGGAGATGGGTTATCAAGATACATAGACCGGATTTTGCAACCTTTAGTTTGCCAATTACTGTACCTTCCTATCTAAGGGGCTCCACGGATCTCGTCACTGCCCTGCACGACTCTACTTGGTCTCGCACTTATATTTGGGTTTCTCTTGACGTCACATCACTTTGCACTATTATTAATCACCAGCACGGCATTTCTGCTATACAGTATTTTTTGACACTTTTTATACTTCGCCCAAACAGAACACGTTCATCACAGAATCTGTTTTATTTCTATTAACTCACAATTATTTCTTATTTAACAATCAGTATTATTTA
>NW_027456410.1:95000-123080 GCF_040206685.1 Ascaphus truei
AACTAATAATCACCACTACACACCATCCACAAGTATCTGTAGACTGCTGCCTTTTCCCAATAAAGTGGAGGAAATATTACAGGGCTTGGAGTGATTTAAAAGGGAACTGAGTTAATGCTATCAGGAGCCATTCACACATCAAACGTGACCCTGGCTTCAGAAAAGTAAAAAGAGGACCGTGTGCCTTGGCGACACACACATAGGAGCTGCTACCTACAGCCTTTATGCTAAAGAAACAAGCAAGCAGCTTACACAGCAAATAAACAGCAGTCTCTCACCACCACAGTACAAGCATACTGCTCCACATTGCTACACAGAGCCACCAGCCTCTACACAGCAAACAACTACAGCTTTATGCAAAGACAAGTGAGCAGCCTTGTCTACTTTGCTAATAGAACACAGAGCAGTCTCTGCAGACTGAAAAGCGCAAGTAGCTCCAACTGCACACAGCCTGCAGCCTTACAGATTAGCAAACTACCTTGCACACAAGGCAGCAGCCTTGCAAACTGACAGTACAGCTTACACACAAATCTAATTGCCTTTCTCTGTCTGAGTTCACCCTCTGCACAGCCCCATAGTGAGGAGCCACCATCTCACCTACCCCTGCGCACGTCCCCTCGACCAGCGCCATCAAGGGCCACGCCACCAGACACCCGCCAGGACACGGGTCAGAGCCACCGGACACCTGTGAGTACAGCTACCCCTACGCTGCACGCTGCAGGATACCGCTCGGCATCATCTGAGACAGACGCCCATCGCTGACAAGGTAAAAGACCGCACGCCACACGCACTGGCAAAAGGCCTACACACAGCTACAGCATGGCAGAACTCAGAGCCTCACCAGACATCACGCAGGAAAGCGATCACTCAGACACAGAGAACGCTGCGCATCTGCAACAGACGCAGACAGGCGCAAGGCCCAAACGGGCAGCCACACTGACACAAAAGGGCCGCGAAAAATACGAGACTGACGTTTAAACGCACCGCGCTAAATTAGAGAAGGCCTGGGAGGACACTGATCGTGAGATAAGTAATGTCGCAAGTGCTAGCGATCAAGAAACCCAGATTAAGCAAGCTATCACTCAGATTAAGTCAAGCCATAGACGTTACGTAACGCTGTCACAGGCATATTTCACCTATCTGACAAGAACTAACACAGAAGACAGCACGCGGGAACGCGATCTGCAAAAGGCGATTGACCTGGAGCGCGATGGCGTCGTGCAGACCGCCATCGCAGACGCCCAAAGCGAGAGAAAAGAGCTCCTCCTGGAGACCGCATCGCAGCGCTCAAACACATCCAGGCACTCATCAAGGTCAGCAAGATCAGCGCGATCTAACGCGTCCAGCGCTAGCGCAAGCTCTACCAAGGCGCGAGCCTCCGCAGAGGCCGCACGTGCAAGGGCCGAATATAGTCGCAGAGAGGCAGCCATACGAGCAGGAAGAGCGCGCATAGAAGAGGAGGAACAAACAGCCGCCGCCACTGCTGCCGCTAATGCCGCTACGCGTAGGAAAGCCGAATTTGACGCGGAACTAGAGGCACTTAACCAAGAGAAGGAAGCCGCTGCCGCCATAGCCCAAGCTGAAGTCCTAGAAGCAGCCGCGCAACAGGACGGTGGGGAGCAACCGTACAGACGGATTGCCTCAGAGGATCGAATCCAACGCACTGAAGACTACGTAAGGAGTCTCTTCAGCGTAAACACCAGCGCACCATCTCAACACGGAGGGAGTGACACCACAGACACCGAAGACTTGCTAGATCCACGAGGAGAAGACGCTGTTCCTTCAATGGTACATGCTGCCTGGGATAGCCACAGCCGCAACAGTGATCCACACGCCAGCGCGCACACGGATGCACTACAACAGGCTCGCCATCCAGGTACACCCACACGGGAGAACACAGCCCCTCACACCGACCAGCAGTCATCACGCGTCCACGCCAAGGAAGAGGCGACCGCACGGACTCTCCCAGCAACTACCTCAGAACGGGATAAACACGCCGAAGCCTCAGGCCTGACAGACATAGTCAAGTACATGATCCGGCGTGACCTGGTGCAAGCAGGACTCACCAGCTTCGACGACCGCCCTGAGAAGTACCGGACGTGGAAGTTCACGTTCAAAGACGCAATCAACAGCTTGGACCTCTCAGCAAGGGAAGAGCTCAACCTGCTATTCAAGTTCCTGGGGAACGAATCCAGAGAGCACGCGAATAGACTGCGGGCGGCAAACGCTCACCAACCCCAAGTAGGTCTTGACCTAGTGTGGGAAAGGCTAGAAGAGTCCTACGGCAGCCCCGAAGCAGTCGAGTATTCGCTCTTCAAAAGAGTCGACAGCTTCCCCAAGATCACAACTAAAGACTACTCGAAGTTACGAGAGCTCAGGGACCTGCTGCAAGAACTGGAGTTCGCAAGGAAAGACCATTCCTTAATAGGTCTCAACGTCCTAGACTCAGCTCGTGGAGTGAGACCCATCCTGGAGAAGCTACCCTTCAACCTCCAAGAAAAATGGATTTCACAAGGCTCCAAATACAAAAGGGAGAAACAAGTCGTATACCCCCCATTCTCAGTTTTCTTGAGCTTAATTCGCGAAGCAGCCAGGACAAGGAACGACCCCAGTTTCATCTTAGGTGCGCAAACCACATACAGTGCAAGCAGTCTGAGGAACGAGAGACCAGCGACGAGATATGGTAACACCCAAACACCCATCTCGGTCCGCAGGACGGACGTGCCCCCCACGACCCAAACTACTCCCGATCAGTCGGTCGCCGGAGACAAGGAACCAAGGGACCCAAATAGGGAATGTCCCATACACAAGAAGCCACACCCACTCAACAAGTGCTTTGGGTTCAGGATGAAGTCCCTAGAGGAACGCAAGAGGTTACTTGGAGAATTCAGAGTTTGCTTCAGGTGCTGCGGTTCCACGACTCACCTAGCCAGGGACAGTAAAGAAGAGATCAAATGCACAGTGTGCGAAAGTGACAAGCACGTGACATCGTTACACCCAGAGGTGCTGACACTCCACCAACTCAAGAACCCATCCTCCGTAGCGGAGCATGGCGGGGAGGAAGGAGAAGGAGAGTCAACATCCGTCACATCTCAGCGCACTGAGGTTTGCGGAAAAGAAGGTGACAAAATGTCCTGCTCCAAAATATGCCTTGTCGCAGTGCACCCCCAGGGACAACCTGAAAAGGCTATTCGGATGTACGCAATCCTCGACGACCAGAGCAACCGATCGCTGGTCAGGTCAGAGTTCTTCGATATGTTTAACATACAAGACGGTGCTTCTCCTTACACTCTCAGAATGTGCGCAGGGCGAATGGAGACCACAGGGAGAAGAGTGAATGGCTACACCATATGCTCAATAGACGGCAAAGTGAACATGCCCCTTCCCACACTCATCGAGTGCAACCACATGGCCACAAACAGGGACGAGATTCCCACACCAGACATGGCACGCCATTACCCGCACCTCAAGGGAATAGCCAACTACATCTCGCCGGTAGAACAAGGCGCCAAGATCTTGCTGCTGCTCGGCAGGGACATCATGAGGGTACATAAAGTCCGTAAACAGCATAACGGACCCCACAGCGCGCCATACGCACAAAGACTTGACCTAGGATGGGTGATAGTGGGCAACGCGTGCACCGACAAAGAGCACGGACGAGGCTATGTTGACGCCCGCAGAACGGTGGAAACAGAATGTGGACACACATCCCTCTCTGAATCATGTCTTGGCCATCTCCAAGTGATAGGAGGGCCAAGTGAAGAGAAGAGACAAGGTCATACCCCTGAGATCAACAAAGACATCCTCACGTCGAGGGGATGTGACAATGGCCTGGGATGCTCAGCAGTCCAGACAGCTAAAGATTATGAGTCGATTCCACCGAAGGAAGAAAGTAACCTCCCAAAGGTGACAGACAAAGGGATCGGACAAAAGACAATAAACAATCAAACAGTCCTCTCGCGAGCAGTGGCACGACAAAGATGTACAGTTGTTCTTCTCCACAGAGTATCAAGCGACAAAGCAACCAACTGCCACGGCTGGCATAGCCGCAAAAGATTGCGCCCCACAGGTGAAGACACAGTGTCAAAAGGACTGTCCTCTCACACATCTAAAAAGAGACAGCCACAGAGACATTTCATAAAGGGTTTTACTAGGGCAAAAGAGACTGTTCTTCGTTACGTCCGGGGAGACAATAACCTCCCGATGGCAGTCAACAAAGAGACACAAAAGTGTTTCAAACTACGCGGAGATGTTCTCGTGCAAGATAAATGCACCGATGACCTACGGTGCACAGCGTTCCAGACAACAAGGGACGACGACAAACAAACACCAGTGAGGGAAGATAGAGGATTCCCGAAGTTAACAGTCAAGGAGCTCGTTAAAGACGGACCGGGCAGCTGGGTGAACCCGCTACCACTCTGTGCACCAAAAAGACGCCTCCTGAACAATAGAGAACCTGTCATCTCTAGGCTCACTTCGCTCCGCCGCAACCCACAAAGGGAACCGGAGACCAAAAGCAACTTTGTGGCCTTCATCCAGAAGAGACTCCTTACCGGCCATGCAAAGCTAGCACTTCTAATGAAGGAAGGTGAAGAATGCCGGTACCTCCAATCATCTGGGGCCTACCACCCTCAGGAACCCCAAATCCGGATAGTGTTCAGCCCCAGCACTCAGCTTCAGGGAGTCTCCCTGAACGACGCCCTCTTTACTGGACTAGATTCGACAACCAGTCTTCCAGGAGTGATGTTCCGCTTCCGCAAGGAGCCAAAAGCCATCTCCTTCTGCCAAACGCCAGGTGATAGAGCGACAGGCTACCACGACTGGCATACCTACAAGGGGATGCATTCTGTGGGTAAAACTACAGAGACAAAAAGACTGTTCTCTCACAAGGCTAAAAGGAAACAGTGCCAGAGATCTTTACACAAAGACATTGTGGTGCAACCAGCAAACCTGGAGCTGTGCATCCACCTTGCATCCTTTGCCAAAGAACCTTGACCAAGCGACCTTGATACCAGTGATACCGGCCGGTGTCACATCGCTATGTGGACATGGACACTTGCATCGTTTGAGAATGTGATGTTATCTTTGTTATGCATTGCACATATGTTCCACATAGTCTGTTATATAGTGGTATCTACAGATACCAGACGGGGAGTGTTATGGAACAAGAACCACATTTCTGACTCACCCCCTCTCTCCTTTGCAGCTTCTGCCTGTCAGATCTTATTCCCAGCTGCATGGAGTTTGCACACACATACTGTGCCTGTGTAACTTGCAACAATGTTGCATTTCTTGCCTCCGGGCATGGAATCAGTGAGCTGCTACTGCAGTTTCTGAGATTCTCACCAGAATGGGCTAGTCTGCCCCCCCTCCTGTTTGTTCAGAGATAGTCTGTCCCAAGGCTATTCCTTTTACCCACACTGCCCCTCACTTCCTTTTCCACCCTGGAGACAGTGAGTACAGAACCCCTTCTCTGTTCATCCCCCATGGTGAGGCCATCTCTTTTTACCGGTTTCTAACTAATAATCACCACTACATACCATCCACAAGTATTTGTATCCTGCTGCTTTTCCCAATAAAGTGGAGGAAATATTACAGGGCTTGGAGTGATTTAAAAGGGAACTGTGTTAATGCTATCTGGGACCATTCACACATCAATCGTGACCCTGGCTTCAGAAAAGTTTCTTTTATTTGAAGCATTGATTGGCATAGTGTTACATGATGCACAGATTATTTGCATCATGTACACACTGTACTTACTATTCAATTGTTTGATTGGCATTTGTTAGATATTTATTTGACTATGTGATGTTTTGATTTTTATTTGCTATGTGCTGTTTTGATTTTGAGATGTGATGGGTTTTACCTTTGGCTAAGTCATGATTTTATTTGGAGATATGCTGTGTTTGATATTTGGCTCTGTGATGCTTTGATGTTGATTTACTAGGTGATGTTTTGATTTTGCTATGTGGTGTTTTGATTTTGCTATGTGGTGTTTTGATTTTGCTATGTGGTGTTTTGATTTTGCTATGTGGTGTTTGGACTTTGAGATGTGCTGAGTTTATTTTTGCTATGTGATGTTTTGATTTTGGCATCTTTTGTTATTCCTTAACCATTTCTTTGTATATTGGTTAATCATGCCCATATTATATATATATATATATATATATATATATATATATATATATATATATATATATATTACTAGCTGATATACCCGGCGTTGCCCGGGATGTAATGTTCCTGTCCCCTCTCTCTCCCCTCCCCCCCCCTATTTGTCTGTCCCCTCCTCTCTCTCTCTGCTCCCCCTCCCCTCCCTCTCTTTCTCCCTTCCCTCTCTCCCCCCCACTCTCTCCTCTCTCTTTCCCCCCTCCCCTCTCTCCCCTCTCTTCCCCTGTCTCCCCCTCTCTGTTTGTCCCCCATCCACATCAATCCGTTCCCCCCCACCCTTTACAGCCCCCCTCCCTTTACAGCTGTCAGTCAGTGTGTGTGCGTCAGTCAGTCAGTGTGTGTGCGTCAGTCAGTGTGTGTGCACGCGCATCAGTCAGTGTGTGTGTGCGCGTCAGTCAGTGTGTGTGTGCGCGCATCAGTCAGTGTGTGTGCGCATCAGTCAGTGTGTGAGTGCGCGCTTCAGTCAGTGTGTGTGCGTGTCAGTCAGTGTGTGTGTGCGTGCCAGTCAGTGTGTGTGCGTCAGTCAGTGTGTGTGTGTCAGTCAGTGTGCGCGTGCCAGTCAGTGTGTGCGCGCGCGCCAGTCAGTGTGTGTGCGCGCCAGTCAGTGTGTGCGTCAGTCAGTCAGTGTGTCTGTGCGTCAGTCAGTCAGTGTGTGTGTGCGTCAGCCAGTCAGTGTGTGTGCGCGCCAGTCAGTCAGTCAGTGTGTGTGTCAGTCAGTTTGTGTGTCAGGCAGTCAGTGTGTGTGTCAGTCAGTTTGTGTGTCAGGCAGTCAGTTCGTGTGTGGAGGAAGGGGGGAACGGGGAGGCTGTGTTTGGGTGAGGGGTGAGAGGCGGGAGGCGGTGGGTGCTTTTGAGTGCGGGTCGGTCCAGAGGCGCACGCGGTGTGAGTGTGGTGTGACTGTCACAGCCTGCGTAGGCGTAGCCGTGACATCACCCCACCCCGCAGGCCAATGAGCTGTGGGGCACAAATACACACACAAATATTTTTTCAGACATATATATATAGATATATGGGCATAATGAAGCCACTGTACAAATGAATGGGTGAAGGGTGGGCGAAGTTGCCTGGGGAGGGTGGTTAGGCCTCGTTGGTGGGTATTGTGGCAGGGTGGGTTAACCCCTTAATTACTTTCCCGGTTATTAACCAATAAGGTAATTAAGGGGTTAGGGGACATTAAAATGTATTTGCAATGTATGTTTGTGGCAACGGCGGACACCTGCTGAATACTGATGAGAGAGAGAGAAGAGGGGAGAAAGAGAGACGGGGAAGAGAGAAAGAGAAGGAGGAATAGTGAGAGAGAAGGGGAAAGAGAAACGGGGAGAGAGAGAGAAAGGAGAGAGAGAGAGGGGGAAGGGGGAACAGAGAGAATGGGGAAGAGAGAGAGGGGAGAGATAATGAGATGGGGGAGAGAGAGAGAAGGGGGGAAGAGAGAGGGGGACAATAGAAATAAAGGAGGAGAGATGGAATGGTGAAGAGAGAGAAGGGGGAGAGAAAGGGAGAAGTGGAGGGAAGAGGGGGAAAGAAGGGTGAGACAGAAAGGGGAGAAAGAGAGAGGGAAGGTGGAAGACATAAGGGTGGGGGGAGAAAGAAGGGCGGAGAGAGAGAAAAGGGGGAGAGAGAGAAGGGAGAGAGAGAGAGAGAGGAGGGAGAGAGAGAAGGGAGATAGAGAAAGGGGGGAGAGAGAGAAGTGGGGAGAGAGAGAAGGGTGTGGTGGGGAGAGAGAGAGAGAGAAGGGTAGGATGGGTGGAGAGAGAAGGGGAGAGAGAGAGAAGGGTGATAGGAGGAAAGGGGAGAGAAAGGGGGACAAGAGAAATAAGGGAGATAAAGAGATAGGAGGGGAAGAGAGAAGCGAGGGAGGGAGAATGAGTGGGGGCAGAGAGCGTTGGGTGGGGTCCCCTCCCCTGTGACATATTGCTGCGTGAGACGGGGAGGTGTGGGGGTCACAGAGAGAGGGAGGGAGAATGAGTGGGGGCAGAGAGCGTTGGGTGGGGTCCCCTGTGACATATTGCTGTGTGAGACGGGAAGGTGTGGGGGTCTCAGAGAGAGGGAGGGAGAATGAGTGGGGGCAGAGAGCGTTGGGTGGGCTCCCCTCCCCTGTGACATATTGCTGCGTGACACGGGGAGGTGTGGGGGTCTCAGAGAAAGGGGGAGGGAGGGAGAATGAGTGGGGGCAGAGAGCGTTGGGTGGGGTCACCTGTGACATATTGCTGTGTGAGACGGGGAGGTGTGGGGGTCACAGAGAGGGAGGGAGAATGAGTGGGGGCAGAGAGCGTTGGGTGGGGTCCCCTCACCTGTGACATATTGCTGTGTGAGACGGGGAGGTGTGGGGGTCACAGAGAGGGGGAGGGAGGGAGAATGAGTGGGGGCAGAGAGCGTTGGGTGGGGTCCCCTGTGACATATTACTGTGTGAGACGGGGAGGTGTGGGGGTCACAGAGAGAGAGAGAGGGAGGGAGAATGAGTGGGGGCAGAGAGCGTTGGGTGGGGTCCCCTGTGACATATTGCTGTGTGAGACGGGGAGGTGTGGGGGTCACAGAGAGAGGGAGGGAGGGAGAATGAGTGGGGGCAGAGAGCGTTGGGTGGGGTCCCCTCCCCTGTGACATATTGCTGTGTGAGACGGGGAGGTGTGGGGGTCACAGAAAGGGGGAGGGAGGGAGAATGAGTGGGGGCAGAGAGCGATGGGTGGGGTCCCCTCATCTGTGACATATTGCAGTGTGAGACGGGGAGGTGTGGGGGTCACAGAGAGGGAGGGAGGGAGAATGAGTGGGGGCAGAGAGCGTTGGGTGGGGTCCCCTTCCCTGTGACATATTACTGTGTGAGACGGGAAGGTGTGGGGGTCACAGAGAGAGAGAGAGGGAGGGAGAATGAGTGGGGGCAGAGAGCGTTGGGTGGGGTCCCCTGTGACATATTGCTGTGTGAGACGGGGAGGTGTGGGGGTCACAGAGAGAGAGAGAGGGAGGGAGAATGAGTGGGGGCAGAGAGCGTTGGGTGGGGTCCCCTGTGACATATTGCTGTGTGAGACGGGGAGGTGTGGGGGTCACAGAGAGGGAGGGAGGGAGAATGAGTGGGGGCAGAGAGCGTTGGGTGGGGTCCCCTGTGACATATTGCTGTGTGAGACGGGGAGGTGTGGGTGTCACAGAGAGGGGGGAGGGAGAATGAGTGGGGGCAGAGAGTGTTGGGTGGGGTCCCCTGTGACATATTGCTGTGTGAGATGGGGAGGTGTGGGGGTCACAGAGAGGGGGAGAGAGGGAGAATGATTGGGGGCAGAGAGCGTTGGGTGGGCTCCCCTCCCCTGTGACATATTGCTGTGTGAGACGGGGAGGTGTGGGGGTCACAGAGAGGGGGAGGGAGAATGAGTGGGGGCAGAGAGAGTTGGGTGGGCTCCCCTCCCCTGTGACATATTGCTGTGTGAGACGGGGAGGTGTGGGGGTCTCAGAGAAAGGGAGGGAGAATGAGTGGGGGCAGAGAGCGTTGGGTGGGGTCCCCTGTGACATATTACTGTGTGAGACGGGGAGGTGTGGGGGTCACAGAGAGAGAGAGGGGGAGGGAGAATGAGTGGGGGCAGAGAGCGTTGGGTGGGGTCCCCTGTGACATATTGATGTGTGAGATGGGGAGGTGTGGGGGTCACAGAGAGGGGGAGAGAGGGAGAATGATTGGGGGCAGAGAGCGTTGGGTGGGCTCCCCTCCCCTGTGACATATTGCTGTGTGAGACGGGGAGGTGTGGGGGTCACAGAGAGGGGGGAGGGAGAATGAGTGGGGGCAGAGAGCGTTGGGTGGGGTCCCCTCCCCTGTGACATATTGCTGTGTGAGACGGGGAGGTGTGGGGGTCTCAGAGAAAGGGAGGGAGAATGAGTGGGGGCAGAGAGCGTTGGGTGGGGTCCCCTCCCCTGTGACATATTGCTGTGTGAGACGGGGAGGTGTGGGGGTCACAGAGAGGGGGAGGGAGGGAGAATGAGTGGGGGCAGAGAGCGTTGGGTGGGCTCCCCTGTGACATATTGCTGTGTGAGACGGGGAGGTGTGGGGGTCACAGAGAGAGGGGGAGGGAGGGAGAATGAGTGGGGGCAGAGAGCGTTGGGTGTGCTCCCCTCCCCTGTGACATATTGCTGTGTGAGACGGGGAGGTGTGGGGGTCACAGAGAGGGGGGAGGGAGAATGAGTGGGGGCAGAGAGCGTTGGGTGGGGTCCCCTGTGACATATTGCTGTGTGAGACGGGGAGGTGTGGGGGTCACAGAGAGGGGGAGGGAGGGAGAATGAGTGGGGGCAGAGAGCGTTGGGTGGGCTCCCCTGTGACATATTGCTGTGTGAGACGGGGAGGTGTGGGGGTCACAGAGAGAGGGGGAGGGAGGGAGAATGAGTGGGGGCAGAGAGCGTTGGGTGTGCTCCCCTCCCCTGTGACATATTGCTGTGTGAGACGGGGAGGTGTGGGGGTCACAGAGAGGGGGAGGGAGAATGAGTGGGGGCAGAGAGCGTTGGGTGGGGTCCCCTGTGACATATTGCTGTGTGAGACGGGGAGGTGTGGGGGTCACAGAGAGGGGGGGGGAGAATGATTGGGGGCAGAGAGCGTTGGGTGGGGTCCCCTGTGACATATTGCTGTGTGAGATGGGGAGGTGTGGGGGTCACAGAGAGAGGGGGAGGGAGGGAGAATGAGTGGGGGCAGAGAGCGTTGGGTGTGCTCCCCTCCCCTGTGACATATTGCTGTGTGAGACGGGGAGGTGTGGGGGTCACAGAGAGGGGGAGGGAGGGAGAATGAGTGGGGGCAGAGAGCGTTGGGTGGGCTCCCCTGTGACATATTGCTGTGTGAGACGGGGAGGTGTGGGGGTCACAGAGAGAGGGGGAGGGAGGGAGAATGAGTGGGGGCAGAGAGCGTTGGGTGTGCTCCCCTCCCCTGTGACATATTGCTGTGTGAGACGGGGAGGTGTGGGGGTCACAGAGAGGGGGGAGGGAGAATGAGTGGGGGCAGAGAGCGTTGGGTGGGGTCCCCTGTGACATATTGCTGTGTGAGACGGGGAGGTGTGGGGGTCACAGAGAGGGGGAGGGAGGGAGAATGAGTGGGGGCAGAGAGCGTTGGGTGGGCTCCCCTGTGACATATTGCTGTGTGAGACGGGGAGGTGTGGGGGTCACAGAGAGGGGGAGGGAGGGAGAATGAGTGGGGGCAGAGAGCGTTGGGTGGGGTCCCCTGTGACATATTGCTGTGTGAGACGGGGAGGTGTGGGGGTCACAGAGAGGGGGAGGGAGGGAGAATGAGTGGGGGCAGAGAGCGTTGGGTGTGCTCCCCTCCCCTGTGACATATTGCTGTGTGAGACGGGGAGGTGTGGGGGTCACAGAGAGGGGGGAGGGAGAATGAGTGGGGGCAGAGAGCGTTGGGTGGGGTCCCCTGTGACATATTGCTGTGTGAGACGGGGAGGTGTGGGGGTCACAGAGAGAGGGGGAGGGAGAATGAGTGGGGGCAGAGAGCGTTGGGTGTGCTCCCCTCCCCTGTGACATATTGCTGTTTGAGACGGGGAGGTGTGGGGGTCACAGAGAGGGGGAGGGAGGGAGAATGAGTGGGGGCAGAGAGCGTGGGTGGGGTCCCCTCCCCTGTGACATATTGCTGTGTGAGACGGGGAGGTGTGGGGGTCACAGAGAGGGGGGAGGGAGAATGAGTGGGGGCAGAGAGTGTTGGGTGGGGTCCCCTCACCTGTGACATATTGCTGTGTGAGACGGGGAGGTGTGGGGGTCACAGAGAGGGAGGGAGGGAGAATGAGTGGGGGCAGAGAGCGTTGGGTGGGGTACCCTGTGACATATTGCTGTGTGAGACGGGGAGGTGTGGGGATCACAGAGAGGGGGAGGGAGGGAGAATGAGTGGGGGCAGAGAGCGTTGGGTGGGGTCCCCTCACCTGTGACATATTGCTGTGTGAGATGGGGAGGTGTGGGGGTCACAGAGAGGGGAGGGAGGGAGAATGAGTGGGGGCAGAGAGCGTTGGGTGGGGTCCCCTCACCTGTGACATATTGCTGTGTGAGACGGGGAGGTGTGGGGGTCACAGAGGGGGAGGGAGAATGAGTGGGGGCAGAGAGCGTTGGGTGGGGTCCCCTGTGACATATTGCTGCGTGAGACGGGGAGGTGTGGGGGTCTCAGAGAGAGGGGGAGGGAGAATGAGTGGGGGCAGAGAGCGTTGGGTGGGCTCCCCTGTGACATATTGCTGCGTGAGACGGGGAGGTGTGGGGGTCACAGAGAGGGGGAGGGGGGGAGAATGAGTGGGGGCAGAGAGCGTTGGGTGGGGTCCCCTGTGACATATTGCTGTGTGAGACGGGGAGGTGTGGGGGTCACAGAGAGGGGGAGGGATGGAGAATGAGTGGGGGCACAGAGTGTTGGGTGGGGTCCCCTCACCTGTGACATAATGCTGCGTGAGACGGGGAGGTGTGGGGGTCACAGAGAGGGGGAGGGAGGGAGAATGAGTGGGGGCAGTGAGCGTTGGGTGGGGTCCCCTGTGACATATTGCTGTGTGAGACGGGGAGGTGTGGGGGTCACAGAGAGAGGGGGAGGGAGAATGAGTGGGGGCAGAGAGCATTGGATGGGGTCCCCTCACCTGTGACATATTGCTGTGTGAGACGGGGAGGTGTGGGGGTCTCAGAGAGGGGGAGGGAGGGAGAATGAGTGGGGGCAGAGAGCGTTGGGTGGGGTCCCCTGTGACATATTGCTGTGTGAGACGTGGAGGTGTGGGGGTCACAGAGAGGGGGAGGGAGGGAGAATGAGTGGGGGCAGAGAGCGTTGGGTGGGCTCCCCTCCCCTGTGACATATTGCTGTGTGAGACGGGAAGGTGTGGGGGTCACAGAGAGGGGGAGGGAGAATGAGTGGGGGCAGAGAGCGTTGGGTGGGCTCCCCTCACCTGTGACATATTGCTGTGTGAGACGGGGAGGTGTGGGGGTCTCAGAGAGGGGGAGGGAGGGAGAATGAGCGGGGCAGAGAGCGTTGGGTGGGGTCCCCTGTGACATATTGCTGTGTGAGACGGGGAGGTGTGGGGGTCACAGAGAGGGGGAGGGAGGGAGAATGAGTGGGGGCAGAGAGCGTTGGGTGGGGTCCCCTGTGACAGATTGCTGTGTGAGACGGGGAGGTGTGGGGGTCACAGAGAGAGGGGGAGGGAGAATGAGTGGGGGCAGAGAGCATTGGGTGGGGTCCCCTCACCTGTGACATATTGCTGCGTGAGACGGGGAGGTGTGGGGGTCTCAGAGAGAGGGGGATGGAGAATGAGTGGGGGCAGAGAGCGTTGGGTGGGCTCCCCTCACCTGTGACATATTGCTGTGTGAGACGGGGAGGTGTGGGGGTCTCAGAGAGAGGGGGATGGAGAATGAGTGGGGGCAGAGAGCGTTGGGTGGGGTCCCCTCACCTGTGACATATTGCTGCGTGAGACGGGGAGGTGTGGGGGTCTCAGAGAGAGGGGGATGGAGAATGAGTGGGGGCAGAGAGCGTTGGGTGGGCTCCCCTCACCTGTGACATATTGCTGTGTGAGACGGGGAGGTGTGGGGGTCACAGAGAGAGAGGGGGAGGGAGAATGAGTGGGGGCAGAGAGCGTTGGGTGGGGTCCCCTGTGACATATTGCTGCGTGAGACGGGGAAGTGTGGGGGTCACAGAGAGAGGGAGAGAGGGAGAATGAGTGGGGGCAGAGAGCGTTGGGTGGGGTCACCTGTGACATATTGCTGTGTGAGATGGGAAGGTGTGGGGGTCACAGAGAGGGGGGGGAGAATGAGTGGGGGCAGAGAGCGTTGGGTGGGGTCACCTGTGACATATTGCTGTGTGAGATGGGAAGGTGTGGGGGTCACAGAGAGGGGGGGGGAGAATGAGTGGGGGCAGAGAGCGTTGGGTGGGGTCCCCTGTGACATATTGCTGTGTGAGACGGGGAGGTGTGGGGGTCACAGAGAGGGGGAGGGAGGGAGAATGAGTGGGGGCAGAGAGTGTTGGGTGGGGTCCCCTGTGACATATTGCTGTGTGAGACGGGGAGGTGTGGGGGTCACAGAGAGGGGGAGAGAGGGAGAATGAGTGGGGGCAGAGAGCGTTGGGTGGGGTCCCCTCACCTGTGACATATTGCTGTGTGAGACGGGGAGGTGTGGGGGTCACAGAGAGGGAGGGAGGGAGAATGAGTGGGGGCAGAGAGCGTTGGGTGGGCTCCCCTCCCCTGTGACATATTGCTGTGTGAGACGGGGAGGTGTGGGGGTCACAGAGAGGGGGAGGGAGAATGAGTGGGGGCAGAGAGCGTTGGGTGGGGTCCCCTGTGACATATTGCTGTGTGAGACGGGGAGGTGTGGGGGTCACAGAGAGAGAGAGAGGGAGGGAGAATGAGTGGGGGCAGAGAGCGTTGTGTGGGGTCACCTGTGACATATTGCTGTGTGAGATGGGAAGGTGTGGGGGTCACAGAGAGGGGGAGGGAGAATGAGAGGGGGCAGAGAGCGTTGTGTGGGGTCACCTGTGACATATTGCTGTGTGAGATGGGAAGGTGTGGGGGTCACAGAGAGGGGGAGGGAGGGAGAATGAGTGGGGGCAGAGAGCATTGGGTGGGCTCCCCTCACCTGTGACATATTGCTGTGTGAGACGGGGAGGTGTGGGGGTCTCAGAGAGAGGGGGATGGAGAATGAGTGGGGGCAGAGAGCGTTGGGTGGGGTCCCCTCCCCTGTGACATATTGCTGTGTGAGACGGGGAGGTGTGGGGGTCACAGAGAGGGGGAGGGAGAATGAGTGGGGGCAGAGAGCGTTGGGTGGGGTCCCCTCCCCTGTGACATATTGCTGTGTGAGACGGGGAGGTGTGGGGGTCACAGAGAGAGGGAGGGAGAATGAGTGGGGGCAGAGAGCGTTGGGTGGGGTCCCCTCCCCTGTGACATATTGCTGTGTGAGACGGGGAGGTGTGGGGGTCACAGAGAGGGGGAGGGAGAATGAGTGGGGGCAGAGAGCGTTGGGTGGGCTCCCCTCACCTGTGACATATTGCTGTGTGAGACGGGGAGGTGTGGGGGTCTCAGAGAGAGGGGGATGGAGAATGAGTGGGGGCAGAGAGCGTTGGGTGGGGTCCCCTCACCTGTGACATATTGCTGCGTGAGACGGGGAGGTGTGGGGGTCTCAGAGAGAGGGGGATGGAGAATGAGTGGGGGCAGAGAGCGTTGGGTGGGCTCCCCTCACATGTGACATATTGCTGTGTGAGACGGGGAGGTGTGGGGGTCACAGAGAGGGAGGGAGAATGAGTGGGGGCAGAGAGCGTTGGGTGGGGTCCCCTGTGACATATTGCTGTGTGAGACGGGGAGGTGTGGGGGTCACAGAGAGGGGGAGGGAGAATGAGTGGGGGCAGAGAGCGTTGGGTGGGGTCCCCTGTGACATATTGCTGTGTGAGACGGGGAGGTGTGGGGGTCACAGAGAGGGGGAGGGAGGGAGAATGAGTGGGGGCAGAGAGCATTGGGTGGGGTCCCCTCACCTGTGACATATTGCTGTGTGAGACGGGGAGGTGTGGGGGTCACAGAGGGGGGAGGGAGGGAGAATGAGTGGGCAGAGAGCGTTGGGTGGTCTCCCCTGTGACATATTGCTGTGTGAGATGGGGAGGTGTGGGGGTCTCAGAGAGAGGGAGGGAGAATGAGTGGGGGCAGAGAGCGTTGGGTGGGGTCCCCTCCCCTGTGACATATTGCTGTGTGAGACGGGGAGGTGTGGAGGTCACAGAGAGAGAGGGAGGGAGAATGAGTGGGGGCAGAGAGCGTTGGGTGGGGTCCCCTCACCTGTGACATATTGCTGTGTGAGACGGGGAGGTGTGGGGGTCACAGAGAAGGGGAGGGAGAATGAGTGGGGGCAGAGAGCGTTGGGTGGTCTCCCCTGTGACATATTGCTGTGTGAGACGGGGAGGTGTGGGGGTCACAGAGAGGGGGGAGGGAGAATGAGTGGGGGCAGAGAGCTTTGGGTGGGGTCCCCTGACCTGTGACATATTGCTGTGTGAGACGGGGAGGTGTGGGGGTCACAGAGAGGGGGGAGGGAGAATGAGTGGGGGCAGAGAGCTTTGGGTGGGGTCCCCTGACCTGTGACATATTGCTGTGTGAGACGGGGAGGTGTGGGGGTCACAGAGAGAGGGAGGGAGAATGAGTGAGGGCAGAGAGCGTTGGGTGGGGTCCCCTGTGACATATTGCTGTGTGAGACGGGGAGGTGTAGGGGTCACAGAGAGGGGGAGGGAGAATGATTGGGGGCAGAGAGCGTTGGGTGGGATCCCCTCCCCTGTGACATATTGCTGTGTGAGACGGGGAGGTGTGGGGGTCACAGAGAGGGGGAGGGAGGGAGAATGAGTGGGGGCAGAGAGCGTTGGGTGGGATCCCCTCCCCTGTGACATATTGCTGTGTGAGACGGGGAGGTGTGGGGGTCACAGAGAGGGGGAGGGAGGGAGAATGAGTGGGGGCAGAGAGCGTTGGGTGGGGTCCCCTGTGACATATTGCTGTGTGAGACGGGGAGGTGTAGGGGTCACAGAGAGGGGGAGGGAGAATGAGTGGGCAGAGAGCGTTGGGTGGGGTCCCCTGTGACATATTGCTGTGTGAGACGGGGAGGTGTAGGGGTCACAGAGAGGGGGAGGGAGAATGAGTGGGGGCAGAGAGCGTTGGGTGGGGTCCCCTCCGCTCCCCTCCCCTGTGACATATTGCTGTGTGAGACGGGGAGGTGTGGGGGTCACAGAGAGGGGGAGGGAGGGAGAATGAGTGGGGGCAGAGAGCGTTGGGTGGGGTCCCCTGTGACATATTGCTGTGTGAGACGGGGAGGTGTGGGGGTCACAGAGAGGGGGGAGGGAGGGAGAATGAGTGGGGGCAGAGAGCGTTGGGTGGGGTCCCCTCCCCTGTGACATATTGCTGTATGAGACGGGGAGGTGTGGGGGTCACAGAGAGAGGGGGAGGGAGAATGAGTGGGGGCAGAGAGCGTTGGGTGGGGTCCCCTGTGACATATTGCTGCGTGAGACGGGGAGGTGTGGGGGTCACAGAGAGGGGGAGGGAGGGAGAATGAGTGGGGGCAGAGAGCGTTGGGTGGGGTCCCCTCCCCTGTGACATATTGCTGTGTGAGACGGGGAGGTGTGGGGGTCACAGAGAGGGAGGGAGGGAGAATGAGTGGGGGCAGAGAGCGTTGGGTGGGGTTCCCTCCCCTGTGACATATTGCTGTGTGAGACGGGGAGGTGTGGGGGTCTCAGAGAGGGGGAGGGAGAATGAGTGGGGGCAGAGAGCGTTGGGTGGGGTCCCCTGTGACATATTGCTGTGTGAGACGTGGAGGTGTGGGGGTCACAGAGAGGGGGAGGGAGGGAGAATGAGTGGGGGCAGAGAGCGTTGGGTGGGGTCCCCTCCCCTGTGACATATTGCTGTGTGAGACGGGGAGGTGTGGGGGTCACAGAGAGGGAGGGAGGGAGAATGAGTGGGGGCAGAGAGCGTTGGGTGGGGTTCCCTCCCCTGTGACATATTGCTGTGTGAGACGGGGAGGTGTGGGGGTCTCAGAGAGGGGGAGGGAGAATGAGTGGGGGCAGAGAGCGTTGGGTGGGGTCCCCTGTGACATATTGCTGTGTGAGACGGGGAGGTGTGGGGGTCTCAGAGAGGGGGAGGGAGAATGAGTGGGGGCAGAGAGCGTTGGGTGGGGTCACCTGTGACATATTGCTGTGTGAGACGGGGAGGTGTGGGGGTCTCAGAGAGGGGGAGGGAGAATGAGTGGGGGCAGAGAGCGTTGGGTGGGGTCACCTGTGACATATTGCTGTGTGAGACGGGGAGGTGTGGGGGTCTCAGAGAGAGGGAGAGGGAGAATGAGTGGGGGCAGAGAGCGTTGGGTGGGGTCCCCTCACCTGTGACATATTGCTGTGTGAGACGGGGAGGTGTGGGGGTCTCAGAGAGGGGGAGGGAGAATGAGTGGGGGCAGAGAGCGTTGGGTGGGGTCCCCTGTGACATATTGCTGTGTGAGACGGGGAGGTGTGGGGGTCACAGAGAGGGGGGGGGAGGGAGAATGAGTGGGGGCAGAGAGCGTTGGGTGGGGTCCCCTCACCTGTGACATATTGCTGTGTGAGACGGGGAGGTGTGGGGGTCACAGAGAGGGGGAGGGAGGGAGAATGAGTGGGGGCAGAGAGCGTTGGGTGGGGTCCCCTCACCTGTGACATATTGCTGTGTGAGACGGGGAGGTGTGGGGGTCACAGAGAGAGAGGGGGGAGGGAGAATGAGTGGGGGCAGAGAGCGTTGGGTGGGGTCCCCTGTGACATATTGCTGTGTGAGACGGGGAGGTGTGAGGGTCACAGAGAGAGGGAGGGAGGGAGAATGAGTGGGGGCAGAGAGCGTTGGGTGGGGTCCCCTCCCCTGTGACATATTGCTGTGTGAGACGGGAGGTGTGGGGGTCACAGAGAGGGGGAGGGAGAATGAGTGGGGGCAGAGAGCGTTGGGTGGGGTCCCCTGTGACATATTGCTGTGTGAGACGGGGAGGTGTGGGGGTCACAGAGAGGGGGAGGGAGAATGAGTGGGGGCAGAGAGCGTTGGGTGGGGTCCCCTCACCTGTGACATATTGCTGTGTGAGACGGGGAGGTGTGGGGGTCACAGAGAGGGGGAGGGAGGGAGAATGAGTGGGGGCAGAGAGCGTTGGGTGGGGTCACCTGTGACATATTGCTGTGTGAGACGGGGAGGTGTGGGGGTCACAGAGAGGGGGAGGGAGGGAGAATGAGTGGGGGCAGAGAGCGTTGGGTGGGGTCACCTGTGACATATTGCTGTGTGAGACGGGGAGGTGTGGGGGTCACAGAGAGAGGGAGGGAGAATGAGTGGGGGCAGAGAGCGTTGGGTGGGGTCCCCTCCCCTGTGACATATTGCTGTGTGAGACGGGGAGGTGTGGGGGTCACAGAGAGGGGGAGGGAGAATGAGTGGGGGCAGAGAGCGTTGGGTGGGGTCCCCTGTGACATATTGCTGTGTGAGACGGGGAGGTGTGGGGGTCACAGAGAGGGGGAGGGAGAATGAGTGGGGGCAGAGAGCGTTGGGTGGGGTCCCCTGTGACATATTGCTGTGTGAGACGGGGAGGTGTGGGGGGTCACAGAGAGAGGGAGGGAGGGAGAATGAGTGGGGGCAGAGAGCGTTGGGTGGGCTCCCCTCCCCTGTGACATATTGCTGTGTGAGACGGGGAGGTGTGGGGGTCACAGAGAGAGGGGGAGGGAGAATGAGTGGGGGCAGAGAGCGTTGGGTGGGGTCCCCTCACCTGTGACATATTGCTGTGTGAGACGGGGAGGTGTGGGGGTCACAGAGAGGGGGAGGGAGGGAGAATGAGTGGGGGCAGAGAGCGTTGGGTGGGCTCCCCTCCCCCTGTGACATATTGCTGTGTGAGACGGGGAGGTGTGGGGGTCACAGAGAGGGGGAGGGAGAATGAGTGGGGGCAGAGAGCGTTGGGTGGGGTCCCCTGTGACATATTGCTGTGTGAGACGGGGAGGTGTGGGGGTCACAGAGAGGGGGAGGGAGAATGATTGGGGCAGAGAGCGTTGGGTGGGGTCCCCTGTGACATATTGCTGTGTGAGACGGGGAGGTGTGGGGGTCACAGAGAGGGGGAGTGAGGGAGAATGAGTGGGGGCAGAGAGCGTTGGGTGGGGTCACCTGTGACATATTGCTGTGTGAGACGGGGAGGTGTGGGGGTCACAGAGAGGGGGGAGGGAGGGAGAATGAGTGGGGGCAGAGAGCGTTGGGTGGGGTCCCCTCACCTGTGACATATTGCTGTGTGAGACGGGGAGGTGTGGGGGTCACAGAGAGAGGGGGAGGGAGGGAGAATGAGTGGGGGCAGAGAGCGTTGGGTGGGGTCCCCTGTGACATATTGCTGTGTGAGACGGGGAGGTGTGGGGGTCACAGAGAGGGGGAGGGAGGGAGAATGAGTGGGGGCAGAGAGCGTTGGGTGGGGTCCCCTGTGACATATTGCTGTGTGAGACGGGGAGGTGTGGGGGTCACAGAGAGGGGGGGAGGGAGAATGAGTGGGGGCAGAGAGCGTTGGGTGGGGTCCCCTGTGACATATTGCTGTGTGAGACGGGGAGGTGTGGGGGTCACAGAGAGGGGGAGGGAGGGAGAATGAGTGGGGGCAGAGAGCGTTGGGTGGGGTCCCCTGTGACATATTGCTGTGTGAGACGGGGAGGTGTGGGGGTCACAGAGAGGGGGAGAATGAGTGGGGGCAGAGAGCGTTGGGTGGGGTCCCCTCACCTGTGACATATTGCTGCGTGAGACGGGGAGGTGTGGGGGTCACAGAGAGGGGGAGAATGAGTGGGGGCAGAGAGCGTTGGGTGGGGTCCCCTGTGACATATTGCTGTGTGAGACGGGGAGGTGTGGGGGTCACAGAGAGAGGGGGAGGGAGGGAGAATGAGTGGGGGCAGAGAGCGTTGGGTGGGGTTCCCTGTGACATATTGCTGTGTGAGACGGGGAGGTGTGGGGGTCACAGAGAGGGGGAGGGAGGGAGAATGAGTGGGGGCAGAGAGCGTGGGTGGGGTCCCCTCACCTGTGACATATTGCTTTGTGACACGGCCGGAGACGGGAGGTGTGGGGGTCTCAGAGAGAGGAAGACACAGTAGTAGGGTTGCAGGTACGGAACGGGATACAGGTAGAGAGGAGGGGACTGTCACAGTGGGCAGGGAGGGGACAGTACCCCCCCCCCCACACACACACCTTATCAGTGTCCTTGATTACCCCGCTGTAGGGCATAAGGACACGGTGACATTAAGACGTCCTCCCCCCCCACGGTACCAGCACCTCAAACACTTCAAACACTGATAGTGTCACGTGTGCCCTTCAAACCACATGTCCGATATGTGACACGCCTCCCTGGTCCCACGTGTGACACCTCCCTGTGACATGTGAGTGCCGGGCTCTGCGAGCGCTGTGTGACACGCCTCCCTGGTCCCACGTGTGACATGTGAGTGCCGGGCTCTGTGAGCACAGTGTGACACGCCTCCCTGGTCCCACGTGTGACATGTGAGTGCCGGGCTCTGCGAGCGCTGTGTGACACGCCTCCCTGGTCCCACGTGTGACATGTGTCGGGCTCTGCGAGCGCTGTGTGACACGCCTCCCTGGTCCCACGCGTGACATGTGACGGGCTCTGCGAGCGCTGTGTGACACGCCACTCTGGTCCCACGTGTGACATGTGTCGGGCACTGCGAGCGCTGTGTGACACGCCACTCTGGTCCCACGTGTGACATGTGTCGGGCTCTGCGAGCGCTGTGTGACACGCCACTCTGGTCCCACGTGTTACATGTGAGTGCCGGGCTCTGTGAGCGCTGTGTGACACGCCTCCCTGGTCCCACGTGTGACATGTGAGAGTCGGGCTCTGCGAGCGCTGTGTGACACGCCCCTCTGGTCCCACGTGTGACATGTGAGTGCCGGGCTCTGTGAGCGCTGTGTGACACGCCTCCCTGGTCCCACGTGTGACATGTGTCGGGCTCTGCGAGCACTGTGTGACACGCCTCCCTGGTCCCACGTGTGACATGTGAGTGCCGGGCTCTGTGAGCGCTGTATGACACGCCTCCCTGGTCCCACGTGTGACATGTGAGTGCCGGGCTCTGCGAGCGCTGTGTAACACGCCTCCCTGGTCCCACGTGTGACATGTGAGTGCCGGGCTCTATGAGCGCTGTGTGACACGCCTCCCTGGTCCCACTTGTGACATGTGTCGGGCTCTGCGAGCGCTGTGTGACACGCCTCCCTGGTCCCACGTGTGACATGTGAGTGCCGGGCTCTGCGAGCGCTGTGTGACACGCCTCCCTGGTCCCACGTGTGACATGTGAGTGCCGGGCTCTGCGAGCGCTGTGTGACACGCCTCCCTGGTCCCACGTGTGACATGTGTCGGGCTCTGTGAGCGCTGTGTGACACGCCTCCATGGTCCCACGTGTGACATGTGAGTGCCGGGCTCTGCGAGCGCTGTGTGACACGCCTCCCTGGTCCCACGTGTGACATGTGAGTACCGGGCTCTGCGAGCGCTGTGTGACACGCCTCCCTGGTCCCACGTGTGACATGTGAGAGTCGGGCTCTGCGAGCGCTGTGTGACACGCCCCCCTGGTCCCACGTGTGACATGTGAGTGCCGGGCTCTGTGAGTGCTGTGTGACACGCCTCCCTGGTCCCACGTGTGACATGTGTCGGGCTCTGCGAGCACTGTGTGACACGCCTCCCTGGTCCCACGTGTGACATGTGAGTGCCGGGCTCTGTGAGCGCTGTATGACACGCCTCCCTGGTCCCACGTGTGACATGTGAGTGCCGGGCTCTTCGAGCCCTGTGTGACACGCCTCCCTGGTCCCACGTGTGACATGTGAGTGCCGGGCTCTATGAGCGCTGTGTGACACGCCTCCCTGGTCCCACTTGTGACATGTGTCGGGCTCTGCGAGCGCTGTGTGACACGCCTCCCTGGTCCCACGTGTGACATGTGAGTGCCGGGCTCTGCGAGCGCTGTGTGACACGCCTCCCTGGTCCCACGTGTGACATGTGAGTGCTGGGCTCTGCGAGCGCTGTGTGACACGCCTCCCTGGTCCCACGTGTGACATGTGTCGGGCTCTGTGAGCGCTGTGTGACACGCCTCCATGGTCCCACGTGTGACATGTGAGTGCCGGGCTCTGCGAGCGCTGTGTGACACGCCTCCCTGGTCCCACGTGTGACATGTGAGTACCGGGCTCTGCGAGCGCTGTGTGACACGCCTCCCTGGTCCCACGTGTGACATGTGAGAGTCGGGCTCTGCGAGCGCTGTGTGACACGCCCCCCTGGTCCCACGTGTGACATGTGAGTGCCGGGCTCTGTGAGTGCTGTGTGACACGCCTCCCTGGTCCCACGTGTGACATGTGTCGGGCTCTGCGAGCACTGTGTGACACGCCTCCCTGGTCCCACGTGTGACATGTGAGTGCCGGCTCTGTGAGCGCTGTATGACACGCCTCCCTGGTCCCACGTGTGACATGTGAGTGCCGGGCTCTTCGAGCCCTGTGTGACACGCCTCCCTGGTCCCACGTGTGACATGTGAGTGCCGGGCTCTGTGAGCGCTGTGTGACACGCCTCCCTGGCCCCACTTGTGACATGTGTCGGGCTCTGCGAGCGCTGTGTGACACGCCTCCCTGGTCCCACGTGTGACATGTGAGTGCCGGGCTCTGCGAGCGCTGTGTGACACGCCTCCCTGGTCCCACGCGTGACATGTGAGTGCCGGGCTCTGCGAGCGCTGTGTGACACGCCTCCCTGGTCCCACGTGTGACATGTGTCGGGCTCTGTGAGCGCTGTGTGACACGCCTCCCTGGTCACACGTGTGACATGTGAGTGCCGGGCTCTGCGAGCGCTGTGTGACACGCCTCCCTGGTCCCACGTGTGACATGTGAGTACCGGGCTCTGCGAGCGCTGTGTGACACGCCTCCCTGGTCCCACGTGTGACATGTGAGAGTCGGGCTCTGCGAGCGCTGTGTGACACGCCCCCCTGGTCCCATGTGTGACATGTGAGTGCCGGGCTCTGTGAGCGCTGTGTGACACGCCTCCCTGGTCCCACGTGTGACATGTGTCGGCTCTGCGAGCACTGTGTGACACGCCTCCCTGGTCCCACGTGTGACATGTGAGTGCCGGGCTCTGTGAGCGCTGTATGACACGCCTCCCTGGTCCCACGTGTGACATGTGAGTGCCGGGCTCTGCGAGCGCTGTGTGACACGCCTCCCTGGTCCCACGTGTGACATGTGAGTGCCGGGCTCTGTGAGCGCTGTGTGACACGCCTCCCTGGTCCCACTTGTGACATGTGTCGGGCTCTGCGAGCGCTGTGTGACACGCCTCCCTGGTCCCACGTGTGACATGTGAGTGCCGGGCTCTGCGAGCGCTGTGTGACACGCCTCCCTGGTCCCACGTGTGACATGTGTCGGGCTCTGTGAGCGCTGTGTGACACGCCTCCCTGGTCACACGTGTGACATGTGAGTGCCGGGCTCTGCGAGCGCTGTGTGACACGCCTCCCTGGTCACACGTGTGACATGTGAGTGTCGGGCTCTGTGAGCGCTGTTTGACACGCCTCCCTGGTAACACGTGTGACATGTGAGTGCCGGGCTCTGTGAGCGCTGTGTGACACGCCTCCCTGGTCACACGTGTGACATGTGAGTGCCGGGCTCTGCGAGCGCTGTGTGACACGCCTCCCTGGTCACACGTGTGACATGTGAGTGTCGGGCTCTGTGAGCGCTGTGTGACACGCCTCCCTGGTCACACGTGTGACATGTGAGTGCCAGGCTCTGCGAGCGCTGTGTGACACGCCTCCCTGGTCACACGTGTGACATGTGAGTGTCGGGCTCTGTGAGCGCTGTGTGACACGCCTCCCTGGTCACACGTGTGACATGTGAGTGCCAGGCTCTGCGAGCGCTGTGTGACACGCCTCCCTGATCCCACGTGTGACATGTGAGTGCCGGGCTCTGTGAGCGCTGTGTGACACGCCTCCC
Organism: Ascaphus truei; assembly: GCF_040206685.1. Lineage (NCBI taxonomy): Eukaryota > Metazoa > Chordata > Amphibia > Anura > Ascaphidae > Ascaphus > Ascaphus truei. Next base: position 119,549 of record NW_027456410.1, read on the forward strand.
TGGTCACACGTGTGACATGTGAGTGCCGGGCTCTGCGAGCGCTGTGTGACACGCCTCCCTGGTCACACGTGTGACATGTGAGTGTCGGGCTCTGTGAGCGCTGTGTGACACGCCTCCCTGGTCACACGTGTGACATGTGAGTGCCGGGCTCTGCGAGCGCTGTGTGACACGCCTCCCTGGTCCCACATGTGACATGTGAGTACCGGGCTCTGCGAGCGCTGTGTGACACGCCTCCCTGGTCACTGATAATGATCACGCTGTGCTGTATAATGATGCAGAGTATCTATACACTGATAGTGATCACGCTGCGCTGTATAATGATGCAGAGTATCTATACACTGATAGTGATCACGCTGCGCTGTATAATGATGCAGAGTATCTATACACTGATAGTGATCACGCCGCGCTGTATAATGATGCTGAGTATCTATACACTGATAATGATCACGCCGCGCTGTATAATGATGCAGAGTATCTATACACTGATAGTGATCACGCCGCGCTGTATAATGATGCAGAGTATCTCTACACTGATAGTGATCACGCCGCGCTGTATAATGATGCAGAGTATCTATACACTGATAGTGATCACGCCGCGCTGTATAATGATGCAGAGTATCTATACACTGATAGTGATCACGCCGCGCTGTATAATGATGCAGAGTATCTATACACTGATAGTGATCACGCCGCGCTGTATAATGATGCAGAGTATCTATACACTGATAATGATCACGCCGCGCTGTATAATGATGCAGAGTATCTATACACTGATAATGATCACGCCGCGCTGTATAATGATGCAGAGTATCTATACACTGATAATGATCACGCCGCGCTGTATAATGATGCAGAGTATCTATACACTGATAATGATCACGCCGCGCTGTATAATGATGCAGAGTATCTATACACTGATAATGATCACGCCGCGCTGTATAATGATGCAGAGTATCTATACACTGATAATGATCACGCCGCGCTGTATAATGATGCAGAGTATCTATACACTGATAATGATCACGCCGCGCTGTATAATGATGCAGAGAATCTATACACTGATAATGAACACACAGCGCTGTATAATGGTGCAGAGTATCTATACACTGATAATGATCACGCCGCGCTGTATAATGATGCAGAGTATCTATACACTGATAATGATCACGCCGCGCTGTATAATGATGCAGAGTATCTATACACTGATAATGATCACGCCGCGCTGTATAATGATGCAGAGTATCTATACACTGATAATGATCACGCCGCGCTGTATAATGATGCAGAGTATCTATACACTGATAATGATCACGCCGCGCTGTATAATGATGCTGAGTATCTATACACTGAAAATGAACACGCTGTACTGTATAATGATGCAGAGTATCTATACACTGAAAATGAACACGCTGTACTGTATAATGATGCAGAGTATCTATACACTGAAAATGAACACGCTGTGCTGTATAATGATGCAGAGTATCTATACACTGAAAATGAACACGCTGTACTGTATAATGATGCAGAGTATCTATACACTGAAAATGAACACGCTGTACTGTATAATGATGCAGAGTATCTATACACTGAAAATGAACACGCTGTGCTGTATAATGATGAAAAACAGATGCACTCTAAACTATTTTGTGAAGTGACACAATAGTGTGAGAAGGACACAATAGTGTGAGAAGGACACAATAGTGTGAGAAGGACACAATAGTGTGAGAAGGACACAATAGTGTGAGAAGGACACAATAGTGTGAGAAGGACACAATACAGTAGTGTGATAGCATTAAGTAGACCGGTTTAACAGAACTCCACCCTGATCCTCTCTCTTAACCCTCCCACCATCCCCACTCTCTATACCCTCCTCCATCTCACCCTAATCTCTCTCTATACCCTCCTCCATCTCACCCTAATCTCCTATACCCTCCTCCATCTCATCTTAATCTCTCTCTATACCCTCCTCACATCTCACCCCAATCTCTCTATACCCTCCTCACATCTCACCCAACCTCTCTTATACCCTCCTCACATCTCACCCTAATCTCTTATACCCTCCTCCATCTCACCCTAATCTCTCTCTCTGTACCCTCCTCCATCTCACCCTATCTCTCTCTATACCCTCCTCACATCTCACCCTAATCTCTCTCTATACCCTCCTCACATCTCACCCTAATCTCTCTCTATACCCTCCTCACATCTCACCCTAATCTCTCTCTATACCCTCCCACACCACCCAACTCTCCTATACCCTCCTCATCACCCTAAACCTCTCCTATACCCCTCCTCACATCTCACCCTAATCCTCTCAAACCCCTCCACTCACCAACACCCTATCTCTCTCTATACCCTCCTCCATCTCACCCTAATCTCTCTCTATACCCTCCATCTCACCCTAATCTCTCTCTCTACCCTCCTCCATCTCACCTAATCTCTCTCTATCACCCAACTCCTCTCTCTACCCCCTACATCTCACCCTCTAACCCTCCTCCATCTCACCATAACTCTCTCTCCTATAACCCTCCTCACATCTCACCCAATCCTCTCTACACCTCCTCATCTCACCACCTCCATCACCCTAATCTCTCTATACCCTCCTCCATCTCACCCTAATCTCTCTCTATACCCTCCTCCATCACCCTAATCTCTCTCTATACCCCTCCTCACCCTTCTCACCTCAAACCTCCTCACTTATCACCCTACTCACATCTCTACCCTCATCACTCTCACCCTAATCACACTCCTCCATACCCTCCTCCAACTCTCCCTACCTCTATAACCTCCTCACATCTCACCCTAATCTCTCTCTATAACCCTCCTCCATCTCACCCTAATCTCTCTCTCTATACCCTCCTCACATCTCACCCTAATCTCTCTCTCTATACCCTCCTCACATCTCACCCTAATCTCTCTCTATAGCCTCCTCACATCTCACCATAATCTCTCTCTATACCCTCCTCCATCTCACCCTAATCTCTCTCTATACACTCCTCACATCTCACCCTAATCTCTCTCTATACCCTCCTCACATCTCACCCTAATCTCTCTCTATACCCTCCTCACATCTCACCCTAATCTCTCTCTATACCCTCCTCACATCTCACCCTAATCTCTCTCTATACCCTCCTCACATCTCTCCCTAATCTCTCTCTATACCCTCTTCACATCTCACCCCAATCTCTCTCTATACCCTCCTCACATCTCACCCTAATCTCTCTCTATACCCTCCTCACATCTCACCCTAATCTCTCTCTCTATACCCTCCTCACATTTTACCCTAATCTCTCTCTATACCCTCCTCACATCTCACCCTAATCTCTCTCTATACCCTCCACACATCTCACCCTAATCTCTCTCTATACCCTCCTCACATCTCACCCAAACCTCTCCCTATACCCTCCTCACATCTCACCCTAATCTCTCTCTATACCCTCCTCCATCTCACCCTAATCTCTCTCTATACCCTCCTCACATCTCACCCTAACCTCTCCCTATACCCTCCTCACATCTCACCCTAATCTCTCTCTAT